>NC_142747.1:15839586-16139586 GCF_051943395.1 Hippocampus bargibanti
TTGGAGAGACACCAAGTAGTATGATGGAATTTCATCTTGTAATCGATGGAAGATTGAAGCTTCAAATCCGTAAGGAGCCACAAAATGTTTTGGTTTCTGAAGAGTCCATGTACGAACAAAGTGTGTGTTCTTCTGAGACAATTTTGTGATTTGACAATGATTAAAAATTTTAAAGTTCAGACAAGGACAACTCCCCAACGTCTTTGTGCGCAGCTCCATGTTGTGGATCATCTTCACTCTATACACTTAAAATGTTCTTTTTGATATCAAGACCTTGTAATTCCCACCAGCTGTTCCAGTTCCAAGTGTTTACGACTCGACCAGATGTGGAAAGCAGTGTCTTGACTTAATGCAGCCAGAGATTATTTGCTGATGTTATCTGGTTGATAGTTTCTGCATAAACAGAGATGCAACAAAGCAAATGGAGCATGTCTCGGCTTTTAAGACGCTTACGATGCATAAACATCCCCACAGTTCATCCTTTTGGTTACATTTCTATACAGGACATGAAATTTACAACCAGACACTATTTCGCGCTTTTGGGACTCACATGTTAATCTTTTTTTTCACACCTATTTTGTTTTAGCCAGCCTTCAAAATCCTGTACCTCTCTCCCTGCTCCAGATATCGATGAGAACAGAAGTATAGACAGTTACACCCTGGCACACACATAAATAAAAACTGGACAGCAACAGAGTGCATAGACTCATATGATGACTACGAATGCATCATATAAAAATGTACAATTTGCCCCGAGATCATTTCCACAGGAACCAACTAAGACGCTGGACCACGCCTGGACACAGCCGGACCATGGAAGCCTACCTTGTTCTGGACCTTGGACATCTGCAGCTATAGATAGGGCGTACAAGGAGACCTATAAATAACGGGTACGTTTTGCCAGATGAGGCTCTGCGTAAACACTAGACCTTGACTTACCTTTGAAGGTGCACCAGAAGTCAAGTTGCTTATGTCCTGCGTGGGTCACAGCCTTGCGTACTTGTTTTAGTTGAAATGACGAATTGGCCAACTAAGATTGTGTAAACATGAAAGGTCAGTTTCCTGTTATTACTCACAGTACCACACACACACACATACACACACGCACACACACACACGTACACACATTGGCAAAATTGTAATTTATGGGAAAAGAAACATGCAAGAATTGAAAGAGACCACAAAGGAAATAAGATGAACAGTCCTAGTCCCATGAATATAATTTTACACGTTGATAAATAGAAACGTGGTCAGAAAAAACAACATGTATGATAATGTTGTGAAACCATCGTTAATGAAACCAGGTTAATGGATAAATATTGTCTCATCGGTCACTTACGCGCATGTTTGTTTAGGCAAATATACTTATTTTTATCAGTCAGATTTTGGCTTCCTAAACAAGCAATGAGTGTAGTTGCTATTAAAAACTGTGCTGAGAGAAAGATGCAATCGGCATTATGGATTTTAGCTGTTACATTCAGAGATAGGATCGTGTGGCCAGTAGAGATCAATGGCGCAACGATGTTAAAATGTCCTTGAACATATCCTGGAGAGATTGGTGGTCCTGTACCAACACCCACTCACTAATTGTGGTCCTCGTTACAGTTCCTAATAGTCTTCCACAAACATTGAGCTCAGGATAATGGAATCACATCATATCGGTGTAAAAAAAACACTCTGGAATTTATCATTGGTGAATGAAAAAAATCACATCCGCCGTTGTTTGTGTATGTCTGTGTTTGCACATAATTTTACTGGAGCACATCCCTTGTATGTGAGCATGAATCCAATTTTGTCTTTGTCTCCTTCTTTATTGTGAGACATCCATTTGTCCTTCAAAGCCAAAAACAACTCACAAATCATCCACTTCAATTATTATAGTTTTTTTTTTTCATTTTGTTTGCAAAGTCATTCCAAAGCTCTCGGCTTTGATATGATGTCGAAAAAGTAATGACGGGAAAAAAAAACCCTTCCTCACAGTTGTCAAGCAATAAAAGTCCAGGGGCCAGATGCAGCCTGCAATGTCATATTATGGCACCCGGGAAAGCAAACCAAGGATCAATGAACCTCCATGCTGCTTGATAAAATCTGGACCAAAATTTCACATTTTCGGGTATCATAAATAATATTCCAAAAATATTTCTTCATTTCTTTTGTACTCTTCATGCAGTAAATAGAACAATACTATTGATTATCCTTTTGATTTCAGACCCAGCAATCTGTCAATTTGTTGTGCATATGTAATAATATGATGAAAGAATGTAACATTTATTTGGATTCACAATATAACGGCCCTCTCAGGGAAGCCATAATAAAGAGTTGAATAATCTTTGACAAAGTTTTGGACTCTCCACCGGCATTGACAACTTTTGGTGTTGATGAATCGAATGACTCTTTTTCTTTTCTCTGATAAGGACCATTGAGTAAGATTTAGATGTTAGCTTCTCTCGCTATCTGCTTACTTGGTGTCACGTTTCGGTTTGCGGCCAATGGGTGGCACTGTAGGGCCCCAACTGCAGCTCTACAGGTGTTGCCTGTTGCAATCAGTGACCATCAAAAGGACTCCTGGCACGACCATTCAGGGTCGGGTCATTGCTTTGTTTCACCCTGTCAGGTTTGTTTCATCTTGTTGTGTTTTACTCCTTGTTTTGTTTTCTACTTTGGACCTTTCTGTTCTGCTGATTTTGTAGTTTGTGATTTTGTTTCTCCCTCCTGCCTGTTTTTTTTTGGGGGTCCACCACCACCTTGTTTCACCCTGACAACTGCATTGTCACGTTTCATTTAAACAATAGGCTACAGTGTTTTTTTTTTAAACAACACATACAGTATTATATTCATGAATAGAAACATGACATTTACAACATAAAATGTGAAAATAATTGCACTAAACTGGTTTGTTGCCTCTAAATGTACATGTACTGTACCTAATAAAGTGTCTAGTAGGTATGTCGCATCAGCTCCACCAAGGTTGATCATGATTGTTATTTATGTATTTTACAAATTTGTGACATATTCATCAAAAAAGTTAATCTGAGAAACTATGGCTTGAAGGCACATCACGTTGAAGAATTAATCATCTTAAGTGTTGCATCATCAATCATTGCTCGTTTTGTGGCTATTGAGATACGTGGTTTTCATGACTCACCCTGCTTTGTGATGCAGTCCTCTGTGGGACAATTGGATTTTGGCTAAACACGACAAACGAGCCGGCCGTTAATCTCCATCGCATCCGTAAATTACGCAAAGGACTGTTTACATTAAGTCTTCATGCGTTAGCGTCATGTCTCGGACCTTACTTAGACAACAAAGTCATGTGCGGGGAGTGAGAGGAATTTGAAGTTTCAGAAACAGTCTGTCGGGGGCAACGTCTTGGTTGCGGAGGCTCACTAAATTGGCTCTGATAGAGGAAGAAGCTGTGTGTTGCGCAGCAGGAAGAGCAAGGTGCAATGACGATGGTTGCTTTAACCTTGCTATGTGCATATGTCACCAAGCGATGTCTCTCGGTTCACCGAGGGCATGTGCACAGTACAACCATGTCTGCAACCGTTTCTTTTTGCAGTGCGACGAATTATAAAAACAATGAAAAGTTCACAGCTGATGTAAAAGTATTGCAAGTTAGCAGAACAAAATGCATTGGGTACATGTTTGTTGAAATGGTACGTTTGCCTGCCAGCTTATTACCAGGCAGGCTGAATTCATCGACTCAAAACGAGGGTACCGATTTTAGTGAACATTGCTGGCCAGGTGATCACGACCTTTCAATTTGAGATATATCTTATACAGTGGCAGACCGTGGATTTCATGGCTAGGCCTTCAGTAGTGCTATGTCTGAATCAATTCAGCCTGAAAAAAATGTTGTGTGATTTACTACTAAGTCCACTAGAAGATAGCATTAGCCAGGAAATAACTGACCAATCTTTCTTAATGATGTCCTTTTTATCTTGAAAAGTACGTATTGAAAATGGATTTAACAGTAAATCTCCAACCAAATCAATTTCTCCTCCTTCAGCCATTGTGGGTTGACAAAACTGCTATTAAATCAACACAGTATAGTTGCTTATGCAGTTCGCTACCAATACCGTGTGATAGCTCTGGCCTGTATGCGCTTGTCACTAGTGGCTTGTGATCAGAACACTTTTCGCAAACTTGATTGGCTAGTAACTAGCCAATCATAGTTTGTGAAAACTCTGACGTTGACCAGCACCTTCAAGAAGTTGTCAACTTGAAATCTGATTGGTTAGAGCAACCGTTTGATCGACACATTTGATGCGACAGGGCCCGCAAAGCTGATTGTGAAGGTATCCAGGTAGATTTCTGACCCTGGTAACAAATTATGGCTGAAATGTGATTGGTTAAATGCTTAAATACGAAAACACACATCTGGAAGCAGCACAACAGAGGAAAAGTAATGAAAGAGAACTTAAAGACAATTTGGAATTATTTATTAAGAATGTGTGCACAAAATATAATTCACATTACACTGTGATTCAGATATTTTTAGGCCAGCAGAGAAGGCTTTGCAGGCTTTTGTCATCTGCCACTGTTTAACACACATACATTAGTTATTACATTGGCAAACATCCGGTGACATGAGGAATATAAAGTGCAGTAGAATATTCCCACCAAGATGCTAACGTGTGTTGGTCGCATATATGAAAGGATGTTTCTTTTATTGTATCTGTGAAGACGGGTTTGTTGACTCGAAAAATGCTTGGGCTTTTTTCACCTGGAAGTGAAAGGTGAAAAGGTCAATAAAAGGTTTTATTTTCCAAAATAAGCCCGCTTTAATGCTTGACTTGTGTTTGAGTTTGACTTTCCCCCTGTATTCTATGATGCAGCAACGATGGATGACTTGCAAAGAGGGTGGTGAAAAGTTTCTCCCCACCCCCGTCAACGGAAGTCAGCGGGACAATGCAGCAGACGTCTTTTCCAGAGGATGGGAAATCTGGAGGCTGGAATCGCCTCTCATTTGGAAGGAGGAGGAGGAGGCAGCGGTCAGTAATGCCGCAAAGCACATGTGAAAAATGTCAAGTAGCTATTAATGCCTTTATACTGTACATTTCACCCGCATTTTTCAGCTTGTCACACGCCGGGATCACAGTATGGGCCTTATTTTACTGACTGGTACCCGTGAGATCAACGGAAAAGGACGTAACTTCGTTTTTATGGCAGGATAATGTTTTGGTTCAATGTACAGTGATACCTCGGTTTACGAACCCCTTGGCTTACGAACTTTTCGGTTTACGTACGTTAAATTTATGAAAATTTTACCTTGGCATATGAACTTTTTTCGGGATACACACGGAGCTGCCTCAATGATGTTTTGGTCTTCTATTCCCCGCCCCCAGTCTTCGGTTAAAGCCACGTGATTGGTCAAGAACGCAGCATTTAGGGGGAGGGGTTAAACATGAAAGAGACAGGCAGACGACAGTGAGAGAGTTTCAACTATGATAGTTCAATGCCAGACTGTAGACTGCAAGGTTAAAATATCCCATTAATCAGGCTCCACAAACAACCCGCACAAGCCATCTGTACACTTAATGCAAAAGGCTATCAACCCAGCTAAACAGAACACAATTGATGAGGAACTAGATACAATTATCACAGAGAAAGCACCTACAAGGGATCATTCCTCAAGATGGTGAAAGAAGAAGGTTACGTTCCTCATCAAGTGTTTAATGCTATGGAAACTCCATTTCAGCAAGCCATCAACGACCATCACAAAGGTAAATATCAGAAATCAGAAAACCTTTATTCGTCCCACGACTTTATTATACGTAACAGTTTATTTATTTCATTATAATACCATAGCACATTTATTATACATAAAATAAGGTATATTTTGTGTAGTTTTAAGTCTTAGAAAATTAGAAAGGAAAAATTATGTTTTATGGGGAATGGGAACGGATTATTCTCATTTTAATGGTTTCCTATGGGAAATTAAATTTTAGGATACACACTTTTCGCCTGACACACTCTGTCTGAGAACCAATTAAGTTCGTAAGCCAAGGTATCACTGTATTTGTAAATTTGGTAGATGCACTCCACCTCACCGGGCATTCCTGCCACGCCTACCAGCACATCTGCAAATTGGGTTACATTAAGTCGCCTGGATTTTAAACTCTCACAAAGCAGGTTTTAAATCCATGTGGTGTAATGGGATTTTGGGTGTATTTGATCAAGGCGCAGGCAGGCAAATTCAGAAGCTCTGCGGATGTGTGTGGCGGAGCTTATGGAATTTCATTTAGAAATATGACATCAGCATGGGACAATACCTGGGTGGGTCGTCACATGGACCACATGATCGGCAAGGACATGCTTGCAGCCGCACTGTCACAGTAGTTGAACGTGTCATATGCAACTGTCACGTTTATGTTGCACACTTTTTTTTTTTTTTTTGGGGGGGGGGGGGGGGGGGTGTTCAACAAACCAGCACTTTAACTCATTCACAAATTTATTCGAGAATTAAAAATATGACTTAGAGTGTCATTCCCGAATTAGTTCATTGTTTTTTCTTGTTTGGATGCCGATAAAGTGCTGGCCAGACCTCTTGCCATTTTTTCCCCTTCCCTTTTTTTTTCCATGTTAGCGCTTTTTTCCAGCTTCAGCTGTTGTCAAAGCGCTATATACACACCAATATGTATATATTGCATCGTATTTTGGTCAGCCGCCCCCATTTCAAGCTCATATAACTTCAGACCCATATAATTTAGGTAATCACTCTTTTTGTCAGATGAAAGAAGAGAGTCTAAAGTTCAGTACGCTTTATTGAATGTTGATGTAGTGTCCTAGTAAAGTGTCCTTGAGAGTTTTGAAAGGCGCTTAGAAATTAAATGTATTATTATTATTATTATTATTATTAGAATTCAAGTGACAATGACAAAAACCCTGGCATTAGAGTGGACAAATTTTTGCACATGTCTGGCAGTGAATGGGTTCATGAGAATCTTGTTTAATTTTTGCAACTGCTGTATATGCAAAGTGCATACAAGAAAAAAAGCAGGTAACTGAAGCAATTGGACCCCAGAAACTACCGGTGGCCCGTGTGTGTGTGTGTGTTTGTATGACTAGTCTTGTGAGGACCACTAACATTTTATACCATATGTAGTGAGGTCATTTTTGACAAGTGAGGACCTTTTGGCCGGTCCTCACAAGTTTTTCATTCTAAAGGCTTCTAGAGGGTCTATATATGCATCTGTTAAAGTTTCAGAAAGGTCCTCACAAATTCACCCAAAATGATTTTTTGTTGTGTATTTTCATTTCACTCATACACACTTTTTACTCACTGTGTGTGTGTGTGCGTGTGCGTGTGCGTGTGTGTGTGTGTGTGTGTGTGTGTGTGTGTGTGTGTGTGTGTGTGTGTGTGTGTGTGTGTGTGTGTGTGTGTGTGTGTGTGTGTGAGAGGAAAAAGGTCATAACACAAAAAAATAATACGATATTTTAACCAAATTCACTACAGGGGTGAGAACTTTGAATATCCCCATTCAGAAACTGTTAGAAGCTGTTATTTCAGTTTCAAGTCCACTTTTTATTTCTCTGTTTTTAAAGAAGTTGAAGTGGGAAATGGGGTGACATTTAGTGTTCAAATGTAACACTAGTTCTTCTCTAAACTTATCAGCAACGGTGTTCCTCACTCCTTATCTGGAGTTATCTGCACCTCACAAAAATGTGTGTGTGTGTGTGTGTGCGTGTGCGTGTGCGTGTGTGTGTGTGTGCGTGTGCGTGCGTGCGCGTGTGTGTGTGGTAAGATGTGAGACGATGTATCGTAAAGAGACATTTGCTCATGGGCCAACCCCATGAATACAAATTTCAGAAAGGACGGGTACATCTTGCGTCTCCTGTCGTGAACAAGCGCTGCCCACTTTTTTTTTTTGTCCTTTTATCCATCCAATCACAAATGCAAACTGCGCTGACTTCATGGGCGCTGACTCATCCATTCATACATTTGATTTTATTTATTTATTTATTATAAACGAATGTCATTCAGAGTTATGGGGGCCACATATTTATAATGAAGGAGCCATTCTCCCACAGCGATGGAGCTACTGAGAAGCAGCAGGTGAGTTTGTCATAGGAGGGAGGGGGAAAAAAAAGCTACATTCTTACTTTATTTCATCTCATGTGCTGGTTGAGTTGGGTCACCCCCAATTTCACATTGTCGTAGGGGTGGCTGGGAAAAAAAGTTAAGCTGGTGGTTACTTTTGAGGCAGCAAAGATAGCAGGTGTGTATGTGTGCGTGTGCTTGTGTGTGTGTGTGTGTGTGAGAGAGAGAGAGAGAGAGAGAGAGAGAGAGCAGGAGAGAGAGGGAGGGGGACAGAGAGAGACAAACAGACAAAGAGAGAGACACAGACAGACAGAGACAGAGAGAAAGAAAGAGGGAGAGAGACAGACAGACAGAGAGATAGAGACAGAAATAGATAAAGAGAGAGAGACAGACAGAGAGATAGACAGAAAAAGAGATAAAGAGAGAGAGACAGACAAAGAGAGAGAGAGATGGAGAGAGACAGACAGAGACGGAGAGAGGGAGACAGAGAGATCGAGAGAAAGAGAGAGAGAGAGAGAGAACTAGATCAAGAGAGAGAGAGAGAGAGAGAGAGAGAGATCAAGAGAGAGAGAGAGAGAGAGAGAGAGAGAGAGAGAGAGAGAGAGAGAGAGAGAGAGAGAGAGAGAGAGAGAGAGAGAGAGAGAGAGAGAGAGAGAGAGAGAGAGAGAGAGAGAGAGAGAGAGAGAGAGAGAAAAGGGGGAGGAGACAGCAAAGGAAGGAAAGCAGGACAATATAGTAAAAGGGTTGAGGTCCAACAGGGAGTTGATTCATTCACTCACACTCGTGCCACTTAGCTTCTTTCCATGCACACACGTGTGTACCTGCACAGCGATTTAAACAGCACACAAGTGTACATTGAGCTACAACATGGAAGGAGTATTCCACAACATAGTTGAAAAAGAATATTTATATAATACAGACTTCTACTAGTTAAGAAAAGTCCACACGAGACTTGACACAAACCAATGTGTCCAAAGGAGCAGAAGGGAGAGCCGAGGGATCGGAACGCTGGAGCTCAAGGATAAGCCATGGACACTGTGTACATCCCAACCTACCTGGAGGTGAGTACTGCATACACACATCTCAGGGGTGAAGATAGAAATTTTAACGTCAAGCATTGTCATGCCGGACTGCAAAATGTCACTTTGCTCCCAAAATACAGTTACAATCAATACTCACATAAAGTGAAATTTACCCATTGCCAAACTCTGATTGGATTAAAAACTCTGACCTAAAACTACAACACTGAAAGGAGCATAACCAAATGGATATAATATAACATCAAGAAAACAGTATGTAGAATAATTATACAGTAAAGTCTCGTTATATCGATATTCAAGGGAGTCCGAAAAAATATCGATATAACCGGGACTATCGATATATCCGACCCTGTTTGCATGTAATTTTCTCAGTGCGTGCATAGAAATAGTATCGATATAACCGGGACTATCGATATATCCAATATCGATATAACGAGACTTTACTGTATATATATTTAGAAAAAAATACTTTTTTAATGAAATTTACTTTTATTATAATTATGATAATGATGTCTGATTATGTTAGGCCAGCAGAGAAGGCCTTGCTGGCCCTGACGGCCCACCACTGGCCAAACCTCAGTTCAATTTGTGACTGTATTTGAAATAAGAATCAATTCTGAAATACTGTATTTTCCGGTGTATAAGGCGGACCGGGGTAAAAAGTGAAAACCCCAATGAATGGTATTTTCAGACTATTTCTATATATAAGGCACATTGGACTATAAGGCACACCTTCAATGAATGAAAAACAGTTTTCCAAATATAACATACGAGTATATAATACTTTTCCAAATACAGTGATACCTTGGCTTAGGAACTTAATTGGTTCCCAGACAGAATGTGTAAGGTGAAAAGTTTGTATCCCAAAAATTAATTCCCCATAGGAAATCATTATAATGAGAATAATCCGTTCCCACGGCCCCATAAAACATAATTTTCTACTTTCCAATTTTTTAAGCCTTAAAACTACACAAAATATAACTTATTTTATGTATACTACATGTGCTATGGTTGGTATTATAATAATATATGGCATTATAATTAAAGAAATTAACTGTACTGTATAATAGTCGTTTTATATACCTTTGTGATGGTCGTTGACTTGATGGAATGGCATGGCCGGTTTCATCAGCATTAAACACTTGATGAGGAACGTAACCTTCTTCTTTCACCATCTTGAGGAATGATCCTTTGTAGGTGCTTTCACTGTGAGAATTTTACCTTTTTCCTCATCAATTGTGTTCTGTTTAGCTGGGTTGATAGCTTTTTGCATCAAGTGTACAGATGGCTTGTGCGGGCTGTTTGTGGAGCCTGATTAATGGGATATTTTAACCTTGCAGTCTACACTCTGCCTTTGAACTATCAAAGTTGAAACTCTTTCATGTTTAAACCAACCCCCCTCACTGCTGCGTTCTTGACCAATCACGTGGCTTTAACCGAAGACTGGGGGCGGGGAATAGAGGACAAAAACAGTCGGCTGCCATTTTGTTGTTAGAAGAACGGGCTCGTTCGCGAACGACACATCACTCATTGAGGCAGCTCTGTGTATGAAATAAGTTCGTATGCCAAGGTAAAATTTTCATAAATATAACGTTCGTAAACCGAAACGTTCGTAAACCGAAACGTTCGTAAACCGAAACGTTCGTAAGCCAAGGGGTTCGTAAACCGAGGTATCACTGTATAAGGCACGACTTCCTCTACAGGGGGAAATAGAGTCGGTGGTTGCTGTCAGTAGTTGCAATACCTGTTGTGGCTCAATATTACTTCACGTATAAGGCGCACCCGTGTATAAGGCACAGGGTCATCTTTTGAAGAAAATCAAGGGTTTTAGGTGCGCCTTATACACTGGAAAATCTGGTAGTTTCCATAAAGTACCACCCCGAAAAAAGTACTCAGGGCTCCAAGCATCACCATAATGATAAATATTAAAACACAGGAGCAAAGTAGGCCTCAGTGTTCATAAAAATAATCACTGTATTAAACTATTGTAAAAAGGTTCGGTTCTAATAGTAAAACTTTTATACAAAAGATATATAAAAATTAATTGAACACATGGGCAAAATACTTTCAAGGGCCCATGTCACATAATTCTTCTCCTTCCGCAAGCACTGCTGACTTATATGAAATACTTTGTTGTGTTGAGTGAATGTACATGACATTCAGTTTTTTGAGTTGAACAATAGTGCTGACATGCTCAAATTACCAACGAACAGAATCAGAATCAGAAAGCCTTTCAAAGTCCCACAATGGGGAAATTTGCAATCTACAGCAGCAAAATTGAAAGGGGTCAGGGGGTCAAAAGATTCCATACACAAAAGAAAATGTCAAGAAACTGAAATGTACAACTACACAAAAAAAAGTTTAATAAAAAAAAAACTCATTGACCGAAAAGCATTTTTACGTCTATGTGAATGACTGCAGCTACGTGACAGCAGGCCAGCCATTACAGTGCATTATGGGACCTGGAATATCAACGCTGCAGTTTAGTCATGACACAAACAATCATTCATTTTCTACACTACTTAAACTGTGATCCAAATCCGTAGTAAAAAGACGAATACATAATATTTTAAGGACTACTGTCATCAGTAGTATTTTTAGGTTCTCTTAAATGGCATTTAGGGCTGCTCAGGCAATCAAAATATGCTCATTGATCTGGATGTGTGCTGTTGAAGACATTAGTCACACTGGGGAAAACACATACACAAGCATACAAACAGCAGTTGCTCAATCTAAACTCAAGTGCTCTTTAAGCGAGTTGAATAGTTTCTCCGTTATGAGTGCATGCGGCCATCATGAGTAAAAGTACCATAATTATAATAATAATACTGTACATTTAATTTCAAAGCGTCTTTCAAAACTCTCAAGGACAATTTACAGTCACGGGATAAAAACTTTTTTTTGTGCGGGTGAGAAGCGGCAGCCATTCACACCAGCGTTCACTCTACCCGGAAGTAACACAGCAGCAAAGTTATGAAAGGAAGAAGAAAGGAAAGAAAGAAGTAGAAAAACAAAATACAGAAGCTGCTGGAAAGGCAGCCGCTCTCGCGGCGCCATCTTGAAGTAAAAAAAAAACAACAACAGCAACAAAACAAAATCACAAATAATATGACAACACAAACACACAGTCAGTATTCTTCAGCACTTGCAGTACCCTCTTTGTGACATGAAGCAGTTCGAGATGAAAGAGGAGAGGATCAAAGCATCCTTTCCAGCAGTGGATCAGGGATGTCATGGTGGAATGTGCACGTCTACTACAAGCTAAATGTTGAAAGCAAACACGAGGCTGTAGCATCCATTGACAAAGACATTGTCTCACATCTCCTGTGCCACATAAATCCGCTTCAATCCCACACCATTTAGTAAAAAAAATTTAAAAATAAAAACAAATCAACAAAAAGTAGGAAAATAAGTACTGTACTGTATATATATAAGGCAGATCGCATTATAATGAGCTACAGTAGAGCCTGAGGTTACATACTACTTCTTCTATGGGGGAAAATGGAGTCTGTAGCTGCTGACAGTAGTTACGAGACCTGTTGTGGCTCAATGTTACTTCACATACAAGGCACATCTGCTGTGGTATTGCACAAGAGAAGAAGTCTGGAGTGACAGAAAAGTATGTCAGAGCGGTGCAAGACATGTATCATGACTGTAAGACAGTTGTGAGGTGCACTCTCGGTGTGACGGAGGAATTCAAGGTGAAGGTGGGACTCCACCAGGGGTCAGCTCTGAGCCCCTTGTTATTCGCTAAGGTGATGGACAGGCTGACAGACGATGTTAGAAAAGAATCTCATTGGACCAACTAAGGCACAAGTGTCAAAGTCAAGGCCCGCGGGCCAAATCCGGCCCGTCTAATCATTTTTTTCGGTCCGCGAAAGCAAATCAAACTTGTTAAATTCCATGATGATTGCTAAAATCTGAGCCAAAATGTCATATTTTTGGATGTCAACCACAATAAAGGTCATTATTATTGACTTCAGATTTGAAAACAAGTTATTCATTAATTTGCTGTGTGCTCTATATGTAATATTTGAAGGGATTTAAACATTCTAATGGGTTCCCCAAATTCATAACGGCCCTCGGGAGGAAACCATAACTACAATGTGGCCCGCGGCAAAAAATGACTTTGACACCCCTGAACTAAGGGAAAAGCCGAAAGGAAAAAACCAAGATATAAGGCGCATCTGCGTATAAGGCAGGGTCATCTTTTGAAGAAAATCAAGATTTTTGTGTGCGCCTTATAGACTGGAAAATACCATCGTTTCCAAAAACTACCACCCAGAAAAAAAGTATAAGGGCTTCAAACATCACCATAATGACAAACATTAAAATACAGTGGCATAGTAGGCCTCAGTGATCATAAAAATAATCACCATATTAAACTACGTATTGTGAAAAGGTTTATTGACACAAGTTCGGTTCAAATAGTGGAACTTTTATATTATCCAAATTTCATTCAACTCATGGGAAATACAGTCGTCAGATTTGTTCATATTTTGTGAAAGATTTACAATCGCAACAGTCGCTGATTCGAACAGGCAGATACACTGCTACCTAAAACTAAAGCACAGCTTACTTTCCGATCCATCCATCTTGGAAGTGGGAGTTGGTCCAGTGTTTCAATGATGAATGAGGAAATATGCCCAATATATTCAAGGAATGTCCCCTAAATATCAAAGTTGGAACTGAATCTAGATCAATAGTCACTTAAAAAAAAGTCCAAATTGGAGTTGGCCCACTTTAGTTGTTAATGAGTAGAGCTTTTAGGTGTCATGCAGTGTGTTGCAAAGTACAATAGCAAACACAGTTTAGAGGGCAAATGAGGAGTTGAGAGTTGGAGTGAGAGAAAGAGAGAGAGAGAGAGAGAGAGAGAGAGAGAGAGAGAGAGAGAGAGAGAGAGAGAGAGAGAGAGAGAGAGAGAGAGAGAGAGAGAGAGAGAGAGAGAGAGAGAGAAGGAGGAATTTAGAAAAAGAAACACGGGAAGAGCAACAGGAAGGGAAAGTTGAGGACCAGGCGTAACATGAAGACAGCGGCGGCGGATAAATCAGCCAGCTGCAGTGACACTCGGGGCCGTCCATGTGCCGCACTCTTCCGCAAAAACATCAATTCATGTAAGACTTTGGAAAAATACACTCAAATGGGGCGTGTGGAGTAAAAGGGTGAAATAAAAGCCATTGAGGTAAAACGCGTGAAGGTTTTATGTCATATAAATACAATATTGGATTATTTATTACTGATTTTAACCCATTCGCCTCCAGACATTTAAAAAATGTGTCCAATCCAGTGCTATTGTTTTTGTCATTTTCACTCAAATTCCAGGACTGGATTGGATTAGCCTTTATTAGTATCACAGTGAAGACATTTACATTTCACACCAGCAAAGTGATGAAAGGAAGATAAAAGGAAAGGAAGAAGTAGAAAAACAAAATACAGGAGCTGCTGGAAAGGCAGCCACTCTCGCGGCGCCATCTTGAAATCAAAAGAACGAAAAAAAAAACAACAACAAAATAATATGACAACACAAAGACACAGTCATTCAATCTTAACTCATTGACTGCCAGATGTGGAAAAAATGTGTCCACTTCAGTGCCAGGGTTTTTGTCATTGTCACTTGAATTCCAGGACCCACAGAATATTGAGTTTTAAGACAACATAAGCATTCAATGCAGCGTAAGCAACCTGAGACTCTCTTCTTCTGAAGATCAGAAAAAAATAGTTTATTCTTAAATTACATGGGTTTGGGGTTATCTGAGCTTGAAATGAGGGCGGCTGTCCAAAATACAATGTAATACATATTGGTTTACATAGCGCTTTAATAACAGCTGAAGCTGGAACAAAACGCTAACATGGAAAAAGGGAAATGCCACCCCCTTGTGGAAGGGTTATTTCCTAAATTATATGGGTTTGGAGTTATGTGAGCTTGAAATTGGGGCGGATGTACAAAAGACAACTGCTGCCCCCTCGTGGAAGGGAAAAAAAAAAACATTGCTAGAGGTCTGGCCAGCACTTTATCGGCATCCCCAACGCAAGAAAAACCAAAATCCTAACAAATCCGGGAATGGCGCTCTATATCATATTTTTAATCCACGAATATTCGGGAACGGCAGTGAGTGAGTTTGATATATAGATTTGATATTGTATTATGATGGGGAAGAGTGATATGCATCACAAAAAAAAGACAAAAATTAGGGAGGGAAAAAAACCTGAACAAAACAAAAAAAAAAGAAAGACACGTGTAGTGAAAGCGGAAGCGGAAAAGCCATGTTGAAATCAACAGATAAAAAAGAGAGGATGGGAGTTTATCGCCACCCTGTCTGCTGCTAAGTGAGGTCAGGTCGTCCGCAATGTGTCTTATGGCAGACACAATCTTAAAACCTTCATTTTTGCCTGAGCCAGAGAACATTTATCATCGTCTCTCTCTCTCTTTATCCCAAAGGGACGCTTGCTACAAAAACAAAAATCACCTCCGTGCCAAATTTCTTTGCCTGTACCGCCATCAAATATATCACAATTGCCGTTAGACCACCGACGCTGCATAATAAATCTTCTTTTTAGACCATCTAAAATTTTGGTCAGCTTTTTGTAACCAAATTTGCAGATGTGCCGGGGTCGAGGCAGACACGTCCTAGTGAGGCGAAGCGTTTACTAACATGCTGAAGTTCACCATTGCCGATACACAAAAATCATGATGCATTTATTTCTACACAGAGCACAAACGACTTTCTGTGATCACATTTTTGGACTTTATTCACGTAAAATAATATAGTAATTTAATTCTCATGAGATGGCCAGTTTATTTTCATCATGCTTTCATATTTATATATATTATACTTCATATTTAGCTTGCTATTTGGGGGCCCTCTATCTATCTAGCTTGCTATCTATTGCCTATATAGCTAGCTACCTAGCTATTTGAGTCAGGAAACATATTAGCTATCTAGCTAGCTATCTTTTATCTATCTAGATTGCTATCTATTAGGTATATGCTATCTATTAGCTATATGCTATCTATTTGCTATCTGTCTAGGTAGCTAGCTATGTCGCTGGCTATTTATCCATTTGCTATCTATTTGCTATCTGTCTAGCTAGCTAGCAATGTACCTGGCTATTCATCCATTTGCTATCTATTTGCTATCTGGTAGCTAGCTATGTAGCTGGTTATTTATCCATTTGCTATCTGTTTGCTATTTGTCTGGCTAGCTAGCTACGTAGCTGGCTATTTATTAGCTATATGGCTGTCTAGCTTTTTTTGCTGTTTTCTTTTGTCACTTGG
The DNA here is from genome assembly GCF_051943395.1 of Hippocampus bargibanti. Classification (NCBI taxonomy): domain Eukaryota; kingdom Metazoa; phylum Chordata; class Actinopteri; order Syngnathiformes; family Syngnathidae; genus Hippocampus; species Hippocampus bargibanti. The sequence continues at coordinate 15,855,947 of NC_142747.1, forward strand.
TGTTGTTGTGCTTCGTGTGGAACAGTTATGGGTTGTTTTTCCTAATTTTTGGCCTAAATTTGTTCAGGTTCTATTTTTTTATGCTTGGGTGCAGATAAAGCCCTGGCCATGGCCTCTGGGAATGGTTTTTTCCCTTCCACAAGGGGCAGCATTTCCCTTGTTTCCATGTTAGCGCTTTGTTCCAGCTTCAGCTGTTGTTCAAGCGCTATATGAACCAATATGTATGTATTACATTGTATTTTGGACAGCCGCCCTCATTTCAAACTCGTATAACTCCAGACCCATATAATTTAGGAATTAATTTTGTTTCTGATGAAAGAAGAGAGTCTAAGGTTTCTTACGCTGTATTGAATGTTTATGTAGTTCTAAAACTCAATATTCTCTGGGTTCTGGAATTCAAGTGACAATGACAAAAACCCTAGCACTGGAGTTGACACATTGTTACACGTCTGGAAGAGAATGAGTTAAGATTGAATGTCTGTGTCTTTGTGTTGTCATATTATTTTGTTTTTTTAAATTCTTTTTACTTTAAGATGGCGCCGCGAGAGTGGCTGCCTCTAGAGCAGTTCCTGTATTTTGTTTTTCTACTTCTTCCATTCCTTTCCTTTTCCATAAACTTGTCGCTGTGAAATGTAAATTTTTCCACTGCGATACTAATAAAAGCTAATCCAATCCAATGCATTACAGCTTTTTCAGTATTTTTGCCGATTCTGCTCTATTTGTTTATTGACTAGGCCATTAGTGCACTGCCCCTGGCGTGTGAACCTTTGAACCAGTGACTTTTAGTAGGTGAGGCAAGTACAGAAGATGTCTTCTGCTTGTCCTCAATCCGCTTTTAGCCAGCACTGACAAACATCTCCTCTGTAATTGTCCCACGCTGCCTTTGCCTCAGGTGAAAGGCTTCCTGCTGGTTGGGGCCGCCGGTCACACTGTAATGAACAGGCCCCCGAAAATCACACGCTGCTTTTCTCGTGCCCTTTGAACTCTCGCCGGTCGGCCCGGTGAACGCAATCACGTATGCATAAAAGCATAAACATATACTGTCAAATCCGTTACTTTTTTTTCTGACAGTGTGGCCAGATTAGCGGGCCGTTACGGCGTCATTATGTGTTTGCTCAGGCCCTAAACACTTCGCTTATCTTGGCGTTTATCAATTCAATGCCTTGTAAAGAGATAACGGAGGGCAGACCAGGGTTATAAGAGTTGGAGTTTTTTTTATTATTGTGAGTTTTTATTTCATTTTTTGTTTTTAATACAATTAGATATACTTATTTTAAAAAGTTTTTTTCCCTTTTTAGTGTTTCATTAGTTTTAACATTTGTTTTAGTTTTTTTTTAAATACTGTACCTAGATTTTGCCAGGTACAAAACTTTTAAAAAGTGACAACACATCTTGTAATGGTAAATAAATGTTTAACCTTCTTTCTTTTGTGTGGACCAAAATTCAAAATGAACCATGTGAGCTCATGAATGATATGACTTTACAAAAAGTGAAGTCATATTCATATTCATATTCAGTCAAAAAGTGAAGTCACTGATGAATCCTAAATGTGAAATCATTCAGTTAATTTTACAAGCAGACATTTTCGTCTTAAAAGCATTTATTATTATTATTATTATTATTATTATTATTATTATTATTATTATTATTATTTATAAGTAGTAGTAGTAGTCGTAATAGTAGTCATTGTGGTAGAAATATTTTGTTTGTTTGATTGTTGTTGTTTTTTTAGATTGAGTTCCATTACCTTCGCGACGGTAGTGATGATAAAGCGCTGTGGAATAGAATACAGTGATACCTTGGCTTACGAACTTAATTAGTTCCCAAATAGTGCGTAAGGTGAAAAGCGTGTATCCCAAAAATTAATTTCCCATAGGAAACCATTAAAATGAGAATAATCCGTTCCCAGGTCCCCATAATACATAATTTTCTACTTTCTAATTTTCTAAGCCTTAAAACTACACAAAATATACCTTATTTTATGTATAGATGTGCTATGGCATTATAATTAAAGAAATAAACTGTGCTGTATAATAAAGTCGTTTTATTTACCTTTGTGATGGTCGTTGATGGCTTGATGGAATGGAGTGGCCGGTTTCCTCAGCATGAAACCTTCTTCTTTCACCATCTTGAGGAATGATCCCTTGTAGGAGCTTTCTCTGTGATAATTGTATCTAGTTCCTCATCAATTGTGTTCTGTTTAGCTGGGTTGATAGCGTTTTGCATCAAGTGTACACATGGCTTGTGCGGGTTGTTTGTGGAGCCTGATTGATAGGATATTTTAACCTTGCAGTTTACACTTTGCCTTTGAACTATCAAAGTTGAAACTCTCTCACTGTCGTCTGCCTCTCTCTCTACCTGTTTAAACCACCTCCCCACACTGCTACGTTCTTGACCAATCACGTGGCTTTAACCGAAGATGGGGGCGGGGAACAGTTGGCTGCCATTTTGTTGTTAGAAGAACGGGCTCGTTCGCGAACGACACATCGCTCATTGAGGCAGCTCTGTGTATGAAAAAAGTTCGTATGCCAAGGTAAAGTTCGTACGTAAAGGTAAAATTTTCATAAATGCAACGTTCGAAAACCAAAAAGTTCGTAAGCCAAGGGGTTCGTAAACCGAGGTATCACTGGACATTTTATTTATTGATTTTTGTTTACTACATTGACATTGGCACACACAAATAACATGTATTCATTTAATGTAATATATTACATTTTACTTGTGTGTTCCCTTCATCTGATCTGGTCTGACTTAATTTTTTTCTTATCACCTCACCTCAATTATCACCTCAGGAGGGCCATTCGTTCTTTATGACCGGTTGACTTATTAACATCTGTGTCATGATGCTATGCTGTTTACTGTGGTCGTAATCGTGCAACCTCTCAGTTTGTGGTTCTGTTCCCGCGCTGACACACACCCAAAAAATGTTTGAGGGATGGGAGGGAAGAGCTCATATTGTGTGTTACCTCTCATTGCAGATCATGAAAGCAATGATCTTTTATGACTTGATGCTAATTAGAAGGGAGAGAAGGTAATCAATGCCAAAGAGAGGCAGACTCCCAATTGTTGTCGTTAAAAGCAGTAACAATATACTCTTTTTTTCTTGGCTGATTGGCTTAACCTCTTAGTGGATCTATCTATCTATCTATCTATCTATCTATCTATCTATCTATCTATCTATCTATCTATCTATCTATCTATCTATCTATCTATCTATCTATCTATCTATCTATCTATCTATCTATCTATCTATCTGTCTGTCTGTCTGTCTGTCTGTCTGTCTGTCTGTCTGTCTGTCTGTCTGTCTGTCTGTCTGTCTGTCTCTTTTTATGTCTCTCTTTCTGTCTCTGTCTGTCTGTGTCTGTCCGTCTCTAGCTACCTACCAAGCTACCTAATAATAAATTTCATTTATAAACTAGCTACCTATCTACCAACCTACCTATCGACCAACCTACCAACCTACCAACCAACCATCCATGCATCCATCTACCTTCAAATGTGATTTTTAACTAAAGAAAATATTTTCTTGACTTCAGCATTGTTTCGTTGTCCACGTTAGGTCCACCATGCTCCTTGCTAACCTCCTGCTCCTCATGGTCCTGCTGCTACCTCAAGCCTCGTCCGGTGGCCAGGGTGACACTGGCGAGGTTGACAATGGCAGGCTCGTCACACCATCGCCGGACCTGACTCAGATCATCCAGACTCTCTTGCTGAGCCGCCTGGGTCTGCAGTCACAGCCCAACCCTCGGCCCGGCGTGCCAATCCCTCGGTATCTCATGGATCTGTACCGCTTCCACCAGCAGCAGTATCACCTGCTAGAGGATCCCACCTTCAGATTCCCCAGCCAGCATGTGCAGCAGGCCAACACCATACGCAGCTTTCACCACACCGGTAAGACCATTGCTAGGCCGTGACCACACACCATAGTTAAAATGACATCCAGCAAAGGACCTTTTGCTCACACCATGGAAGCTGTTTATATGTTTTCTTTTATCAGTGCATGGTGATGTGTAAATCTACTTTATGACAGGTGCAGATATCTTTGACAGGTCTCATTTAACTATGAAAACATGTCATATGGTTCAAGCATGCTCACAGTAGATGAGATGGGTACCTGTAGTACGTGTATACACACACGTGTGTTTATGTCAACATTAAGGGACAGAGCCAGCCGTCCGATACATTATGCCAAGATTGTTTTCCACCAAAAAACGGTTGATTGAAAATAAAAATGATGAACATTGACTAAATTAGAAAAGAATCTGCTGGAGGTCCTCACGTGTATACATATATGTGTGGGAATTGTGTGTGTGTGTCTTGTTATAATTTGTGTATGTTTGTTTTATGGATGTTTTGAGGACAAATAGTGGTAATGTAGTTACAGTATTTGCCAAACTGCTAAATATAGTAACCCCAAAACGATAATTTTTGGATCCCAGTCTGACCTTAAATTTCAAAATGTGAGGTACAGCTGGCTATACATATCAGGATCAGCCAAGTATGAAAAAAGTGGCTCATGATATGAAAAATATGGTACCTCCCGGATAAATAGTTAACCAAATTGTAAATTACAAAAAGTCAGTAAATAACGGTAAAAAGTCAGTAAATAAAAGATTGTTGTTGTTGTTCATCTAGAGCCCCTTACAGCAGAGGACAACAAATGGGCTTATATCTCCTTCAACATCTCCTCCATCCCTCTGGATGAGAAGGTGCTCTCTGCAGAGCTGCGCCTACGTACTGCCAAGACCACCTCCCTGGGCCCCGGACCTCATAGACTGAACCTGTACCTCTCTGGACACCGACAGAACCCTCAACCTACTCTGCTCGAGACCAGACTCCTCACCTCCACGCCTCAAAGTCATCCAGCCGGCGGCCTTTGGGAAGCATTCAGCCTGAAGGCCGAGCTCTTTGATTTGGCCCTGAACAGAGCAGACCACCTCGGCTTCCACCTGGAGGTGGTCTCAGAGAACAGCACCGGTCTGGAAGAAGGGGAACAACATCAGGGGGGGCACTTGAGAGTGTGCAGATCTGTGGAGCAGGACGAGCACAGCTGGGCCCAGGAGAGGCCTCTCTTGGTGACCTATAGTCACGACGGGCGGGGTGAGCCTTTGGTGAAGCACGGCAGGAGAAACGTCAGCGCGGTGCCTAGGAAAAGCTGGAATAGAGACCAAAAGCGGAGCCGGTATAAAACGTACAAAACACCGAGCTGGGACGGCCAACTAGGAAGAGTGAAACGAAACGGCGGTCGCGCCGCCAAACTCAAGCGGCTCTCCCGCAACCGCTGCCGTCGCCATCCCCTCTACGTGGATTTTAATGACGTGGGATGGCATAAGTGGATCATCGCGCCCAGCGGCTACGACGCGTTCTTCTGCCTCGGTGAGTGCCGCTTCCCCCTTGCCGACCACATGAATTCCTCCAGCCACGCTATGGTGCAGACACTGGTCAATTCAGTCAACGGCGCCGTGCCACGGGCGTGCTGCGTACCCACCTCGCTCAGCCCCATTGCCCTACTCTACCTGGACCCCCAGGACCGTGTGGTGCTGAAGAACTACCAGGACATGGTGGTGGAGGGCTGCGGATGCCGGTAGCGTGCTGAACAGAAACCGTCCTGGGCGGAAGACGATGTGGGATGACGGATAAATGCTCTCCAGTGAGGGAAATCTCAGCCTAAGCAAAAACTTCAGATAATGATTTTCCATTGCACTGGTACGATAACGTGAAGCTTTAACTGAGGGGGCTACAGCATCCAAAATAGAGAGAGTGAACAAGCTTTCCACACTGTAAGGCGCACCTAAAAGCCTTATTTTTTTTCAAAAGATATCCATGTGTCTTATAATGTATCCAGTGCCCCTTATATATGGAAAAGGTTTTAAAATATTCATAGAAGGTGCGCCTTATAATCCAATGCGCCTTACGGTCAGAAAAAACGGTGATACCTCGGTTTACGAACCCCTTGGCTTACGAACTTTTCGGTTTGCAAACGTTACATTTATGAAAATTTTACCTTGGCATATGAACATTTTTCGGGATACACACAGAGCTGCCTCAATGAGTGATGTGTCATTCGCGAACGAGCCCATTCTTCTAACAACAAAATGGCAGCCGACTGTTTTTGTCCTCTATTCCCCGCCCCCAGTTTTTGGTTAAAGCCACGTGATTGGACACAGCAGTGAGGGGGTGGTTTAAACATTAAAGAGACAAGCAGACGACAGTGAGACAGTTTCAACTTTGATAGTTCAAAGGCAGAGTGTAATCTGCAAGGTTGAAATATCCCATTAATCAGGCTCCAGAAACAACCCACACAAGCCATCTGTACACTTGATGCAAAAAGCTATCAACCCAGCTAAACAGAACGCAATTGAAGCGGAACTAGATAAAATGATCACAGAGAAAACACCTACAAGGGATCATTCCTCAAGATGGTGAAAGAAGAAGGCTACATTCCACATCACGTGTTTAATGGTGATTATCATCAAGTGATTAATGCACTTCATTGCATCAAGCCATCAACGACCATCACAAAGTTAAATAAAACAACTTTCTTATACAGTACAATTTATTTCTTTAATTATGATACCATAGCACATTTATTATACGTAAAATAAGGTATATTGTGTGTAATTTTAAGGCTTAGAACATTAGAAAGTAGACAATTATGTTTGATGGGGACCTGGGAATGAATTATTCTCATTTTAGTGGTTTCCTATGGGAAATTAATTTTTGGGATACACACTTATTGCCTTTGTTCTCTGTCTGGTAACCAATTAAGTTCGTAAGCCAAGGTATTACTGTATAGCGCTTTAACAACAGCTGAAGCTGGAACAAAGCTCTAACATGGAAAAAGGGGGAATGCTGCCCCATAGTGGAAAGGAAAAAAACATTGCCAGAGGCCATGTCCAGCGCTTTATCGGCTACCCAAACAAGAACAAACAAAACCCGAACTAATTCAGGAATGGCACTCTGCGTCATATTTTCAATTCCCGAATAAATTTGTGAACGGCAGTGTATGAGTTAATTTGCAACAGAAGTCAATGGCAGCAATCAAATCATCATTACAAAAAACTACGAAGGGGAAGGCTGAGGTTGTCCCTGAAAGCACTTATGTGTCACCAGCTGAAGAAAATACAATGCCATTGTTCTGAATGTACTCTGTTATTATTTAAAAGAAAACTTTTCTTCACAGAAGTAAAGATGATCGGATACAATTCCATGTATATATCCCGCGGCACCATTCTTTAACTTAAAATGTATTTAAAGGCTGCAGTCTTATGGCGTATTTAATCTTGGTGATAAAATGCAAACTCACATGTTGTAAATTATGACTTTACATGTTTGACCGTTATGTTAACTACCCAAAATGCATTGTGTGTCGCTTTCTCGGTCAGGGGCGTCAGGAATCGTCACAAACTCGAAAACAAGACTTCCTGAATATTTAGCGCGCATCTTAAAACGTGAAATATAGCTATATGCGGTGGAATCTGTCAAGGTTTGCGAGGTGGTGAAGGCAGATGTGGATCCCAAAAAGCAGGCAGGAGGGAGCGGCAGGTTGTATTTGAGAAATTGTATTAAACCAAGAGTAAAAGTCTGCCAAGATGAAACAAACACATGCACAGCGTATAATGAATGCACAATGCATACAATTGCATACACAGCATACACTGCATACAATGACCCGACACCGAATGGTCGTGCCGGGAGTCCTTTTAACTGTCAATGATTGGGAACGACCAGCACCTGCGAGGCAGCAGGCAGGGCTGACAGCGCTACCCGTTGGTCGCCAATCCGAACGTGGCAGTTCGCCACTGATCGGGACGACCAGCACCTGTGCAGGTGCAGGCGGGGCCGACAGCGCCACCTGTTGCTCGCCAACCAGGTCATGACAGAATCTTTGTAAAATACTCAGTAGAAGTCATTTGAAGTGATTTTACAAATTATGGACACAACTTGTCCGGAGGCGTCGGTTGTCCTTGAAGTCTTGTGCACTAACAAAGCTGTGCGTATGAATATGTGAGCGTTTGTGACTTAGGGTTTTCCTAGACTAGTTGATGTGTCGACTTTATCACTCCACAATGACGCCGCGTTGAATAGTCACAGGGAGTGGAATTTATTGGCTGAATGTTTTTCATGTTTACTATCCCACAACATTTCGAGCATTATGTCAACTAGTCAGTTACATACCTGTCAACCTGCGAGACACTGTAACCTTACTAATGGCTCCATTTTTCCTTACTTCCTAAAAAAAAACCATACGCGCATGTAATATTTCACTGCGCAATTTTATTAACAAAATATCACATCTAAACATTAATACTTTTAACAAGTTACAACATATTTCTAGCAATAATCATGTATTTTCTTTGTTGTAGAGCATTGTGGCTTTTTTTTCTGTGTACAAAGTAAAAAAAGAATTTAAATTTGTGTTTTCGCAGTGTATGATTTTTTTAAAAAATATGAACAATAACACGGAAAAAAAAACACCAGAAAAATGTTTAATTTAATTGATTTAAAAATAAAATTCCACTTGACCGCAACTTTTTTCTCAGAACTTTTGTTTCTTCTCGAGACTTTTCGCATGGGCTTGTTTTCTCGGTGGTCGACTTCACTTTATAGGAGTAGCGATATTTGTTATATTTAACATTACTGCTCACATTTAATGACCAAAACGGAATTGAAAATATCTAAAAATGTTACAATTTTTGCATTTCCGGTACAAACTTTTTTGTATTCCGTACACATCTAAAAATGTGCAAAAATCCCATAGAATATGGCAGCCGGTTGACAGGTATGCAGTTATAGGGGTTGAACCAATTGACTAGTTGATGAGTTTAGTATTCTAATCAACAGTAATCCCATTCAGATGAATGACAGTATACTGCTGTACCATGCTCCAAGCATATATTTTGCCCTAAATGAGTCTGGTAACTCACATATTGTGCAATTAAAAGCACACGTGAAATACAGACATACCGCATAAGCGAGAAATTTATTTTTTTTGCTAGGTTACGACATGCTATGCTAACGAATACAAAATAAGCCCATGTTATTGAAGAAAAAGGTTCCCATGATCTACAAAATCTGCAGTCAGCAATGCTTTCCTTGTGAGAAACTCATTAACTCTTTTTATCTACTTAATTTGTCTGTTTTGTTAATGTTAGGGGGCCATTTTGGATGTTGCTCAACATGGCATGCCTGTGTGTATGTGTGTGCGTGTGTGAGTGTCGTCGTTGCTGCGGAACTGAAGTCCTGTTCGCTCTCTGTGCATGTGCCAACAGCAAAGAAAATCCACCATGACACATTTTTGTGCTTTTCAAATCGTGTTCTCTGCTTCTTGTTTTTCCAGTGTCGCATTCTCTCCTCACTTTGTCACAACATCGACGCAACAGAAGCAGCTTGTAAAATGTTCAAGAATATAACTACCAATAAAGAAAACAAACAGCTCTTCTCTTTGCTCGTGAGATTTTTCTACGTGTTCTACAGCCTGCAGTTGGAATTCTCATTACATAGACACAAAAGTGAAAGTGCAAGACCCATGTGTTAAAATAAAATTATATATTTAATCCATTCAAGATAATAAAAGAAAAGAAACAATACAATAGAAGAATCACTTAACATGCATGCTAGCTATCTAGCTATCTGTCTATATATCTGGCTACCAAGCTGGCTATCTACAGTATTTGTTATCTATTAGCTATCTATCTAGCTAGCTATCTATTAGCTGTCTGTCTATCTGGCTAGCAATTCGTTATCTATTAGCTGGCTTTCTATCTATTTGATTTATTCCGGGTTGAGTGAACACTATCCTGTGACTGTAAAGTGACCTTGAGAGTTTTGAAAGGCACTTATAAATGAAATATATTATTATTATTATTATTATTATTGATTTGTTTCTTCAGCCGTCATCTGTACTTTTTTTTTGAAGGTGTCGGACGTTTCACCTCTTATCCAAGAGGCTTCATCAGCGAACTTCGCTGACGAAGCGTTGGTGCATTGGTGGCAACTGCCAACATCAAGAATGGTATCTAAATTATGGCAACTGACTTCTGGACAAGGCACAGTACATTGTGGATGACTGCCAATACAATTCTTGTCATTGGCTGTTACACTTCGTGGCTCGCTTACTGGCCCATTGATGACCTCTGGCCTCCCTCCTCCATTATCTAATCGCCTCACTATCCAAAAAACTGTCACACACTTCCTCCTCTTCAACGACCCAACCCTCTCTCTCTCTCTCTCTCTCTCTCTCTCTCTCTCTCTCTCTCTCTCTCTCTCTCTCTCTCTCTCTCTCTCTCTCTCTCTCTCTCCCTCATGTACTGTGTAAGTATATATATATATATATATATATATATATATATATATATATATATATATATATATATATTGTATATACTGTATATACGCACGCACATATCTAGCTATCTATTAACAATCTATCTATCTGGGTATGTATGTATGTACAGTGAGACCTCAACTTACGAACTCAATTGGTTCCCAGACAGAGTGTGTAAGGCGAAAAGTGTGTATCTAAAAAAAAAATCCCATAGGAAACCATTAAAATGGGAATAATCCGTTCCCGAGTTTCCATAAAATATACTTTTCAACTAAATAAGCCTTAAAACTACACACAACATACCTTATTCTGTGTATAATAAATGTGCTATTGTATTGTAATGAAAGAAATACACTGCATTGTATCATAAAGTCACTTTATTTACATTTGTGATGGTCATTTATGGCTTGATGGAATGGCGTTGGAGGTCAAAGGGAATTGCTGTTTGGAAAGAGAGGCGCATTACATGACGACTGTAATTAAAGAAATAAACTGTGCTGTAAAATTATTTATCTTTTTGATGGTCGTTGATGGCTTATGGAAGGAGTCCATAAGGACTGTTGGTAACTTAACCTCTGGTGCTGTTCGGTCGTGTTCTTCCGCCGAAGATCACTCCGCCAGCCGTGGTGGGTGTGTATTATGAAAATAGTGCTTATTATAAGGTTTAATTTTCATAAATTTGACGTTTGTAAGACAAAAAGTTGAGGTCTCACTGTATGTATTATTATTATTATTATGCATTTAAAAAATTATATATATTTACAAACCGTTTTTTTAAAGAATCATTGCAATCTTATACATACCACAAATGTCTAATTTTTCTTTGATATGTTGTGCCTTTTGCTACGTGACAGTGTCAACATTCATAGACATGGCTTAGCGCTGGTGGCTCTTGGACATAAGAAATTGTAACTATCCCCTGAAGTACACTATATTGTTATTTCATACGTATATCTGTCACACCATAAAATGAGAGGGTCCTCCCAGATCACTGAAGCAGATGTCGATGACACCACCGGTTGTGTGCTGTCATAGAGTCCAGTCATAGAAAACAAACAGCGACCCATTCTGAAGAGGAACAAGAACAAGCAGACTGAGACAGGTGTAGCGAGTCAGGCCGTCAATCATGCTCCGGCGTAAGCCCAAAAGCCTTTTTGACGATCCAAGAAACAGGCCATGATTGACTGCACCACTGAGCAAGACATGAACGTAAGTAGCAGACAAAGATCATGAGTAACATTCCAAAAGAAATCAGCTTTTCCTATCCAGCTTCACTTCATCCTATTCTTGTAAAAGTTCATGGATGAAAAATGATGTTTTTGCAGGTGTCTCTCAATCTGGCGCAGTTCACCTTCTGCTTGCCTGAACAGCTGTATTTTGAGGAGGAAGCTGAGAAGCGTATCTGTGGATGTAGATTGTTTTTTTTTTGGCTGTCGGAAGATTTATATTAACATTTTGAGGACAACCTGGATTGTCAATTGTCAATCAAAATCAATTCCATGTTGTAGTGTGGTAAAATCCAATTTTTTAATCAGAAAAGCTGCCATTTGAGGGGCAAAACTGTTTCATTTCACATAGCCTATTTATAATAATAATAATACTAATACACTAATACACTAATCTTCTTTTCCTTTCGGCTTTTCCCTTCAAGGGGTCGCCACAGCAAATCAGTGTCCTCCATCTTAAGAGGTTTGATCCGCATGTTTGTTTTGCCCAAGCTTTTACGTCGGATGCCCTTCCTGACACAACCCCCTCTGTATTTATCCGGGCTTGGGACCGGCACAAGAAGACATATGTCCCTTTGTGGCTACAGAACAAGCAACTCGCCAGTAAAAGGCTCCCAAACACAAAATGGTAATAGGCACAGCAACATTCAAAAAAGAAAAAACTATACTCATAATACTACTACTACTACTACTACTAATAATAATAATAATAATACATTTCATATATAAGCGCCTTTCAAAACTCTCAAGGTCACTTTACAGTCAAAGGATAAAGTTTTTCTGTGGGTGAGCAGCGGTAGCCACACGCGCCAGCGTTCACTCAACCCGGAAAAACTCAAATAGATAGAAAGCTAGCTAGATAGCTAATAGGTTACCAGCTCGCTAATAGGTAGCTAGATAGCTAATGTGTTTTCTGACCCTGATAGATAGCTAGCTAGACAGCTAATAGGTAGCCAGATAGCTAATATCTAGCCAGATAGCCAGCTAATAGCTATCCAGATAGATAGCTAATAGCTAGCCAGCTAGACAGCCAACAGCTAGCTAGATAGCTCATGTTTCCTGACTTGACTTGAAGATTGTAAAAACAGCAGCTGAAGTTAAAAACAATAACAATAACAAGAAAAGAACGGCTTTGCAGTGACGTGCGGTCAGTGGAAAGCTGTCATGGAAATATCAAATGAAAAAATAAATTCAACAGATGTATTTAGTGATTTGTACTTTAAAGTTGTTGTCCATTTAACTTCACCGTTTTAGGATTTTTTTTCAAAATCGCTGAATTTACCGTTAAAATACTAAGTAGAGACGGGCGGTGACGTCATTGGTGACGTCAGTGCCTCACCAGCCATGAACCTCACCGCACGTCACTGCGGCTTTGGTAAACGTGTTCTCCATTCACCCCACCTGAAATCGAACATTTGGAGAAAATGTGCATAAAATATCTGCAAAAACAAAAAAATATTGAGTTCAACATTGTTTTCATGGCAAACAATTTATTATTTATATATATATATATATATATATATATATATATATATATATATATATATATATATATATATATATATATATATATATATATATATATATATATATATTTTAATAAATTAATTAAATTAAATTAATTATTTATAAAATATTTATTGATGTACAGTAGTGTCGACACAACTTGCGTGCTTATGAACTGCAGTTCCCAAGTTTACATTTCAGTTTTTCATGAAACATAAAAAGTGATGGAGCCACAGATTTCTTTGCGTTGTCGGTTTAATCTAGTTTATGATTAACTGATTTATGTTTATGCTCCACTTTTAGGTTTATATGATATTTGAAGTTGTTACAGTGAACGCTTACGAGATGGCAAGTCAAAATGTTTTTCGTGACTTAACTCTCACAGTACCATATATACAGGTATGTCAAATTGTTTATCAAATTAACTCATTCACTGTTATTCATGAATTTATTCAGGAATTTAAATTATGACGTACAGCGCCATTCCCGAGTTTGTTTGGATTTTTTTTATCTTGTTTTGGTGCCAATAAAGCGCTGGCCAGGACGTCTTGCCTTGCTTTAGAATCAAAACAATGGCTTCAGATTCGGAGAAGATGCTTTCTTGTTACTCACCCAGTTATGAATATGATTCAAATAGTTTTGAAGAGGAAAGCATAAATGTTTGCAATCGATTAAAGAAGTCCTTCCGTATCAATTCGAGATTGATCGAGACAATGTTGCGTCACAGAAAATGCACAAGATGGCGCCCAAGCTCCGTTGGAAATGCGCTGATTTGTCTGCTGGGAATTTGTGTCAACTAGTATCAAATAGTAGTCTTGTTGCAACACAACGATTCACCATCGCGTTATTTATGTGTTTTCCTTCTAATTTCGCCATCATCACGGATCAACACGAAGTTTTCTGACCAAACAAAGTACCCAAAATGCATTGTGTGTCACTTTCTCGGTCAGGGGCGTTCCAGATGTGACGTCACGTCAGGCATCGTCATCAACTCGAAAACAAGTCTTCCTGAATATTCAGCGCGAGTCTTAAAACGTCAGATAGTATAGCTATATGGGGTGGAATCTTTGTAAAATATGCTCAGTAGAAGTCATTTGAAGTGATTTTACAAATTATCGACACAACTTGTCCGGAGCCGTCAGTTGTCCTTTAAGTATATATTAAAATTGCATTCTCTGTATAGTTTTATCTCGTGTTTCTATTGATAATTTTATGGATTTCTTTATGTGCCTGTGAGCTTTGAAAGGCGCTTATAAATAAAATGTATTATTATTATTATTATTATTATTATTATTATTATTATTATTATTATTATTATTATTATTATCAAAGTTAATGAAATTGTTCTTTATATTTTTGGGTGAAAAACTGATTGGGTAATTGTACTATTTGGTAGAAGTTGAAGTTGACCCGCATTGTCCCAAAAGGGTGGGATAACTTGGTTCCTCCCCCTCCTCGTCAATGGAATTAAATGTTCAAAGCTATGCGATAGCATCTGTTTCCCCAAAAGGTCAAACCCCGCCCATCATAACAGGCCCACCCTGTTGGTGGCAACTTCCAGAGTGCTCGGTTGCATAAGGTGCTTGGAGACAAATGTTCCAACATCTGGCAAAAGTTTCAATTGAATTTCAGGGCACACCTGAGACTTGTTGCTTCCATTTGTAGCTAAAGTAGTAGAGGTGTTGCCATTGATGAGTACAACGTTCCATATTAGGCAATGTTTTTGTCCGAATGTGTGTTTCCGCTCTATATTCTACAGCCTGTCCATCGGTGATCGTTGTTAAGTCAATAAGAGAGAGGAGGGAAAAATGCAGCGAATAGAACAACATGACTTCTTCTCCAGATGTTTACCACCATGAGAGTGCTAAATTAATGGTTTTCAAGCAGGAGACAGCTTCTTTCTCATAAGACAGCTTCCATTGGAGAATTTATGTATTATTATTATTATTATTATTATTTATAGCCGCAGTGTCATATCCAATCAGACAAGAAAGCAAAGCGGGAAAACGAAATGGGGAGTTTTGACGCAATCGCGACAATTTACAGCTTGAACGTCACTCCTGGTTCAGGGAGGATGACATGAGATGTTCCAAATAGGCAGGTGGTCGTAAATTTTATTCTGGAGCTATTAATACAGTAAAGTCTCGTTATATCGATATCGGATATATCGATAGTCCCGGTTATATCGATACTATTTCTATGCACGCACGGAGAAAATTACATGCAAACAGGGTCGGATATATCGATAGTCCCGGTTATATCGATATTTTTTCGGACTCCCTTGAATATCGATATAACGAGACTTTACTGTACTTCCGTTGACGGCAAAGAAATTACATGATCTGCACTTTAAATATCTCTCTCCCAATGTGATGACATCTTCCTTGGTCCATGCGCTACATCTCCAAAAGGTTTCATGGAGGACTACTACTTGCATATTAATAAGGTATGTTCCTCAACAAAATGACTGGGAAACACTTTCGGTAATGCTGCAGCAATGTGGAAACTATGGAACAAACATACAAACAAGGTAAAGTTCTTAAATCTTTGACATCTGATGACATGAATTACTTTTTGATTTATGGCTGTTGGTAAGGCTACAAACTTTATTCAAAATGAGACAGAGGACAGCACAGAAATCGGCATGATGCAGCAATGTGGAGACTATGGAACTATCACACAAACAAGGTAAAGTTCTTAAATCTATGACATCTGATGACATGAATTACCTTTTGATTTATGGCTGTTGGTAAGGCTACAAACTTTATTCAAAATGAGACTGAGGACAGCACAACAGGAAATTTTAACTTTGCAGACTCTGCTTTTGAACTATCAAAATTGAAACGAGTCCAAATTTCACTGTTTTCTTTCCATTTTCTCACTCTCTCTCTCTGTCGTCTGCCTGTCTCTTTAATGTTTAACCCCTCCCCTCCCTCACCGCTGCATTCTTGACCAATCGTGCGGCTTTAACCGAAGACTGGGTGTGGGGGGGACAAAAACGGTCGGCTGCCATTTCCTTGTCGTGAACGACACATCACTCACAACAGTAACTGTCTTCATCTCCACGATGCTGCCGTATTAATGAGACCAGACGCGTGGATGTGTCTTTTTATTTCTTTTATTTCTGCAACACAGTATGGCAGAAGGGATGGGTGAAGTCGCATGGGTTTCGTTTTGTGATTAACATTAATCTCCTCCAGATTGTTCTCAATATGCAAAACATTGTAGATAACAAAACAGAATGAACAACGTGTGATCGTATAGTGGTTATTTACAGAAAAAGAGAATACAACACATGTTCATTGTTATTTACATGATGTCCCTGAACGCATCATACGCGGAGACTCGGCAGAACACGCGGTGCGCTTGCAAGGGCGCACAGTTCAACCCGCCACGAACATTCACGGGCAAATGAAACACGACACAAGAAACTAAATATTGTACATTAAAAACGAAATGACAATTGTGTATCCCAAAAATAGTTCGTATGCCAAGGTAAAATTTTGCTAAATTTAACGTTCGTAAACCGAAAAGTTCGTAAGCCAAGGGGTTTGTAAACTGAGGTATCACTGTATACATATAGGGCCACAACACCAGAATAAATCACCCATGAGATATATGGACATGCTTCCGCATTTCCAAAAAGAAAGAGGGAATAAATATACAAAAAAGTAGAAGGGGAGGACAACAAAATGAGAGAGAAGGCCTGGCATAACGATTAGATTTGTACTTGAAACATCTGCAAAGTCGTCCCAGCCCAAGCTAGTGCTTCCCTACAGGTTTTGTGTCTGAGCTCACTGTTTCCCTTCTTTTTCACCTTTCACTCCCCCCTTTTGCACTCCATTTCCTCTCTTTTCAACATCAACATTGGAGTGTTAGATGCATAAGAATTTAAAGATGACATTTTATCCTGATTTTATTACCACCAAAAAATCAGCTTATGTAGTAAGCTAATGTGGACATTTTTTTTGTATTTCTAGTAAAAACGGATTTGTGCTTAAACTGATTCCTACTTGGAACTGTTCACAATTCCCTAAGTCCCAAATGAATCTCTGTCAAATAGTGGCGGACCGTCAAGGCCTGCAAAGCCTTCTCTGTTGGCCTAAAAATATCTGAATCACGGACTGATGTTAATTATATTTTGTCCATGAATTAAATAATTCCAAATTGCCTTTCAGCTTCCATTCATTACTTTTCCCTTGTTGCACTGCTTCCAGACATGTGTTTTCGTATTTAAGCATTTAACCAATCACATTTCAGCCATCATTTGTTACCAGGGTCAGAAATCTACCTGGACGCCTTCACAATCAGTTCTGCGGGGCTCGTCGCATCAAAGATGTCAATCAAACTGTTGATCTAACCAATCAGATTTCGAGTTGGCAACCCAAAAAAGGTACCAACGCCATCTTGACGTTTTTGCTAAATATAATTGGCTAGTGAATAGTCAATCATAGTTTTTGAACTATGATTATAGTATAGTTTTGCTTTTTGAATGTTGCTGTTCCAATGACCATTTTATATTTGGGAGCCTTACTGAGCATCTTCATCTTTATTAAGTTCATAGAGTTGCTTGTTCTGTAGCCACAAGGGGACATAAGCCAGTGTCTTCTTGTGCCGGTCCCAAGCCCGGATAAATACAGAGGGTTGTGTCAGGAAAGGCATCCGACGTAAAAAAAAAAGCCCAAAACAAACATGCGAATCAAATCTCTGAAGATGGAGGACATTGATTCGCTGTGGTGACCCCATACACACTTTTCACCTTACACACTCTGTCTGGGAACCAATTAAGTTCATTAGCCAAGGTATCACTGTAGTAACATTTAGTATGTAAATAATTGTGTTCATTTGGGGAGTTTACGTTCACTTGTGGAGTCTCATAAACATGGGAAAGAAAATGACAAAACCATCAGGTGCAGTTTATAAAAAAAGAGTTGGAGAAACAAGCAAATGATGACTATATGTAGTATGTTTTTATTTTACTGGGGGAGGTGAGTTCCGTATGTATGTGTGTGGGGGGGGAAGTTGGTCACCATCAATCCGCATATGCGCATTCCCTGTAGCACTATAAAAAAATAGACAGATAACATGAGTCGTTCTTTCTGAGAATGAACTGCAAAGAGAGATCAAGTGTATGCCAGTCTAATTACTGGGAAACTATAATTCATCAGAACGACATCCACCTCCCATATAAAAACAATAAAAAAGACACACATGTTTTTGCCATTTCCCCAAACCTGCTCCGAGTCAACATCAGGTGTGTGCGTTTGTGTGGGTAGACTGTACAGTGCACACACTCGTAGGCCGCACACAGTCAAATTCTGTTGTGGAAACAATAAGCGCCAGAGCAGGTGTCTCTTCCAAACTTGTTTTGAAGATGCCTACTAATAGAATAACAAGTGGAATCAATAATAAGATGCTTAAAGGACAACTGACACCATTTTTTTGTTTCCTAACTGACATCAGAAAAACGTTTTATAGCATCTAAAATACCCAAAACACACAGGTTGATATTTTTAGTCAAATGAAAACATCATTAAAAATGAGTTAGTGTCCCAAAACTGCTTCAAAATGACCTCTGAGATGCCGAGTTTCAGAAGGTACCGCCCCCTTGTTCGTGACGTCACGGCAGGACGTCTTGCCTTGCTCTTGAATCAAAACAATGGCTTCAGATTCGGAGAAGAGGCTTTCTTGTTACTCATCCAGTTATGAATATGATTCAAATAGTTCTGAAGAGGAAAGCATAAATGTTTGCAATCGATTAAAATATCAATTCGAGCCGTCAGGACTTCAATGTAGCGTCCCAGAAAATGCACAAGATGGCGCCCAAGCTGGCAGCTGGCACTTTTGCGCTGCCATCTTGAAGTCAAAAATAATATGATGGAATGCTACTTGGGCCATTGCAATTTGAAAATCTCATTTTATGATCCGATTTGAATTGATTAAATTGTTCATGCTAACCGTTCTCTGTGGCTCAAATGTAAATAAATATTCTCGAAATTATTATCATCCATTGTCACTTGTATAGACTTGCATCATAGTCCTGTAATCACGGGATCAAGTCGCGGCCTGGAATTGAAGCGGATTTACGTGGGATAGGAGATGTGAGACCATCTATTTTCATCAATGGATGCTACAGCTTCATGTTTGCTTTCAACATTTCGCTTGTAGTAGACATGCACATTCCACTGTGACCTCCCTGATCCATTGGTGAAAAGGATGCTTTGATCTTGTTCTCTTTCATCTAGAACTGCTTCATGTGATAATTTTTTAATCAGAAAAGCTGCCATTTGAGGGGCAAAACTGTTTCATTTCACATAGCCTATTTATAATAATAATAATACTAATACACTAATACACTAATCTTCTTTTCCTTTCGGCTTTTCCCTTCAAGGGGTCGCCACAGCAAATCAGTGTCCTCCATCTTAAGAGGTTTGATCCGCATGTTTGTTTTGCCCAAGCTTTTACGTCGGATGCCCTTCCTGACACAACCCCCTCTGTATTTATCCGGGCTTGGGACCGGCACAAGAAGACATATGTCCCTTTGTGGCTACAGAACAAGCAACTCGCCAGTAAAAGGCTCCCAAACACAAAATGGTAATAGGCACAGCAACATTCAAAAAAGAAAAAACTATACTCATAATACTACTACTACTACTACTACTAATAATAATAATAATAATACATTTCATATATAAGCGCCTTTCAAAACTCTCAAGGTCACTTTACAGTCAAAGGATAAAGTTTTTCTGTGGGTGAGCAGCGGTAGCCACACGCGCCAGCGTTCACTCAACCCGGAAAAACTCAAATAGATAGAAAGCTAGCTAGATAGCTAATAGGTTACCAGCTCGCTAATAGGTAGCTAGATAGCTAATGTGTTTTCTGACCCTGATAGATAGCTAGCTAGACAGCTAATAGGTAGCCAGATAGCTAATATCTAGCCAGATAGCCAGCTAATAGCTATCCAGATAGATAGCTAATAGCTAGCCAGCTAGACAGCCAACAGCTAGCTAGATAGCTCATGTTTCCTGACTTGACTTGAAGATTGTAAAAACAGCAGCTGAAGTTAAAAACAATAACAATAACAAGAAAAGAACGGCTTTGCAGTGACGTGCGGTCAGTGGAAAGCTGTCATGGAAATATCAAATGAAAAAATAAATTCAACAGATGTATTTAGTGATTTGTACTTTAAAGTTGTTGTCCATTTAACTTCACCGTTTTAGGATTTTTTTTCAAAATCGCTGAATTTACCGTTAAAATACTAAGTAGAGACGGGCGGTGACGTCATTGGTGACGTCAGTGCCTCACCAGCCATGAACCTCACCGCACGTCACTGCGGCTTTGGTAAACGTGTTCTCCATTCACCCCACCTGAAATCGAACATTTGGAGAAAATGTGCATAAAATATCTGCAAAAACAAAAAAATATTGAGTTCAACATTGTTTTCATGGCAAACAATTTATTATTTATATATATATATATATATATATATATATATATATATATATATATATATATATATATATATATATATATATATATATATATATATATATATATATATATTTTAATAAATTAATTAAATTAAATTAATTATTTATAAAATATTTATTGATGTACAGTAGTGTCGACACAACTTGCGTGCTTATGAACTGCAGTTCCCAAGTTTACATTTCAGTTTTTCATGAAACATAAAAAGTGATGGAGCCACAGATTTCTTTGCGTTGTCGGTTTAATCTAGTTTATGATTAACTGATTTATGTTTATGCTCCACTTTTAGGTTTATATGATATTTGAAGTTGTTACAGTGAACGCTTACGAGATGGCAAGTCAAAATGTTTTTCGTGACTTAACTCTCACAGTACCATATATACAGGTATGTCAAATTGTTTATCAAATTAACTCATTCACTGTTATTCATGAATTTATTCAGGAATTTAAATTATGACGTACAGCGCCATTCCCGAGTTTGTTTGGATTTTTTTTATCTTGTTTTGGTGCCAATAAAGCGCTGGCCAGGACGTCTTGCCTTGCTTTAGAATCAAAACAATGGCTTCAGATTCGGAGAAGATGCTTTCTTGTTACTCACCCAGTTATGAATATGATTCAAATAGTTTTGAAGAGGAAAGCATAAATGTTTGCAATCGATTAAAGAAGTCCTTCCGTATCAATTCGAGATTGATCGAGACAATGTTGCGTCACAGAAAATGCACAAGATGGCGCCCAAGCTCCGTTGGAAATGCGCTGATTTGTCTGCTGGGAATTTGTGTCAACTAGTATCAAATAGTAGTCTTGTTGCAACACAACGATTCACCATCGCGTTATTTATGTGTTTTCCTTCTAATTTCGCCATCATCACGGATCAACACGAAGTTTTCTGACCAAACAAAGTACCCAAAATGCATTGTGTGTCACTTTCTCGGTCAGGGGCGTTCCAGATGTGACGTCACGTCAGGCATCGTCATCAACTCGAAAACAAGTCTTCCTGAATATTCAGCGCGAGTCTTAAAACGTCAGATAGTATAGCTATATGGGGTGGAATCTTTGTAAAATATGCTCAGTAGAAGTCATTTGAAGTGATTTTACAAATTATCGACACAACTTGTCCGGAGCCGTCAGTTGTCCTTTAAGTATATATTAAAATTGCATTCTCTGTATAGTTTTATCTCGTGTTTCTATTGATAATTTTATGGATTTCTTTATGTGCCTGTGAGCTTTGAAAGGCGCTTATAAATAAAATGTATTATTATTATTATTATTATTATTATTATTATTATTATTATTATTATTATTATTATTATTATCAAAGTTAATGAAATTGTTCTTTATATTTTTGGGTGAAAAACTGATTGGGTAATTGTACTATTTGGTAGAAGTTGAAGTTGACCCGCATTGTCCCAAAAGGGTGGGATAACTTGGTTCCTCCCCCTCCTCGTCAATGGAATTAAATGTTCAAAGCTATGCGATAGCATCTGTTTCCCCAAAAGGTCAAACCCCGCCCATCATAACAGGCCCACCCTGTTGGTGGCAACTTCCAGAGTGCTCGGTTGCATAAGGTGCTTGGAGACAAATGTTCCAACATCTGGCAAAAGTTTCAATTGAATTTCAGGGCACACCTGAGACTTGTTGCTTCCATTTGTAGCTAAAGTAGTAGAGGTGTTGCCATTGATGAGTACAACGTTCCATATTAGGCAATGTTTTTGTCCGAATGTGTGTTTCCGCTCTATATTCTACAGCCTGTCCATCGGTGATCGTTGTTAAGTCAATAAGAGAGAGGAGGGAAAAATGCAGCGAATAGAACAACATGACTTCTTCTCCAGATGTTTACCACCATGAGAGTGCTAAATTAATGGTTTTCAAGCAGGAGACAGCTTCTTTCTCATAAGACAGCTTCCATTGGAGAATTTATGTATTATTATTATTATTATTATTATTTATAGCCGCAGTGTCATATCCAATCAGACAAGAAAGCAAAGCGGGAAAACGAAATGGGGAGTTTTGACGCAATCGCGACAATTTACAGCTTGAACGTCACTCCTGGTTCAGGGAGGATGACATGAGATGTTCCAAATAGGCAGGTGGTCGTAAATTTTATTCTGGAGCTATTAATACAGTAAAGTCTCGTTATATCGATATCGGATATATCGATAGTCCCGGTTATATCGATACTATTTCTATGCACGCACGGAGAAAATTACATGCAAACAGGGTCGGATATATCGATAGTCCCGGTTATATCGATATTTTTTCGGACTCCCTTGAATATCGATATAACGAGACTTTACTGTACTTCCGTTGACGGCAAAGAAATTACATGATCTGCACTTTAAATATCTCTCTCCCAATGTGATGACATCTTCCTTGGTCCATGCGCTACATCTCCAAAAGGTTTCATGGAGGACTACTACTTGCATATTAATAAGGTATGTTCCTCAACAAAATGACTGGGAAACACTTTCGGTAATGCTGCAGCAATGTGGAAACTATGGAACAAACATACAAACAAGGTAAAGTTCTTAAATCTTTGACATCTGATGACATGAATTACTTTTTGATTTATGGCTGTTGGTAAGGCTACAAACTTTATTCAAAATGAGACAGAGGACAGCACAGAAATCGGCATGATGCAGCAATGTGGAGACTATGGAACTATCACACAAACAAGGTAAAGTTCTTAAATCTATGACATCTGATGACATGAATTACCTTTTGATTTATGGCTGTTGGTAAGGCTACAAACTTTATTCAAAATGAGACTGAGGACAGCACAACAGGAAATTTTAACTTTGCAGACTCTGCTTTTGAACTATCAAAATTGAAACGAGTCCAAATTTCACTGTTTTCTTTCCATTTTCTCACTCTCTCTCTCTGTCGTCTGCCTGTCTCTTTAATGTTTAACCCCTCCCCTCCCTCACCGCTGCATTCTTGACCAATCGTGCGGCTTTAACCGAAGACTGGGTGTGGGGGGGACAAAAACGGTCGGCTGCCATTTCCTTGTCGTGAACGACACATCACTCACAACAGTAACTGTCTTCATCTCCACGATGCTGCCGTATTAATGAGACCAGACGCGTGGATGTGTCTTTTTATTTCTTTTATTTCTGCAACACAGTATGGCAGAAGGGATGGGTGAAGTCGCATGGGTTTCGTTTTGTGATTAACATTAATCTCCTCCAGATTGTTCTCAATATGCAAAACATTGTAGATAACAAAACAGAATGAACAACGTGTGATCGTATAGTGGTTATTTACAGAAAAAGAGAATACAACACATGTTCATTGTTATTTACATGATGTCCCTGAACGCATCATACGCGGAGACTCGGCAGAACACGCGGTGCGCTTGCAAGGGCGCACAGTTCAACCCGCCACGAACATTCACGGGCAAATGAAACACGACACAAGAAACTAAATATTGTACATTAAAAACGAAATGACAATTGTGTATCCCAAAAATAGTTCGTATGCCAAGGTAAAATTTTGCTAAATTTAACGTTCGTAAACCGAAAAGTTCGTAAGCCAAGGGGTTTGTAAACTGAGGTATCACTGTATACATATAGGGCCACAACACCAGAATAAATCACCCATGAGATATATGGACATGCTTCCGCATTTCCAAAAAGAAAGAGGGAATAAATATACAAAAAAGTAGAAGGGGAGGACAACAAAATGAGAGAGAAGGCCTGGCATAACGATTAGATTTGTACTTGAAACATCTGCAAAGTCGTCCCAGCCCAAGCTAGTGCTTCCCTACAGGTTTTGTGTCTGAGCTCACTGTTTCCCTTCTTTTTCACCTTTCACTCCCCCCTTTTGCACTCCATTTCCTCTCTTTTCAACATCAACATTGGAGTGTTAGATGCATAAGAATTTAAAGATGACATTTTATCCTGATTTTATTACCACCAAAAAATCAGCTTATGTAGTAAGCTAATGTGGACATTTTTTTTGTATTTCTAGTAAAAACGGATTTGTGCTTAAACTGATTCCTACTTGGAACTGTTCACAATTCCCTAAGTCCCAAATGAATCTCTGTCAAATAGTGGCGGACCGTCAAGGCCTGCAAAGCCTTCTCTGTTGGCCTAAAAATATCTGAATCACGGACTGATGTTAATTATATTTTGTCCATGAATTAAATAATTCCAAATTGCCTTTCAGCTTCCATTCATTACTTTTCCCTTGTTGCACTGCTTCCAGACATGTGTTTTCGTATTTAAGCATTTAACCAATCACATTTCAGCCATCATTTGTTACCAGGGTCAGAAATCTACCTGGACGCCTTCACAATCAGTTCTGCGGGGCTCGTCGCATCAAAGATGTCAATCAAACTGTTGATCTAACCAATCAGATTTCGAGTTGGCAACCCAAAAAAGGTACCAACGCCATCTTGACGTTTTTGCTAAATATAATTGGCTAGTGAATAGTCAATCATAGTTTTTGAACTATGATTATAGTATAGTTTTGCTTTTTGAATGTTGCTGTTCCAATGACCATTTTATATTTGGGAGCCTTACTGAGCATCTTCATCTTTATTAAGTTCATAGAGTTGCTTGTTCTGTAGCCACAAGGGGACATAAGCCAGTGTCTTCTTGTGCCGGTCCCAAGCCCGGATAAATACAGAGGGTTGTGTCAGGAAAGGCATCCGACGTAAAAAAAAAAGCCCAAAACAAACATGCGAATCAAATCTCTGAAGATGGAGGACATTGATTCGCTGTGGTGACCCCATACACACTTTTCACCTTACACACTCTGTCTGGGAACCAATTAAGTTCATTAGCCAAGGTATCACTGTAGTAACATTTAGTATGTAAATAATTGTGTTCATTTGGGGAGTTTACGTTCACTTGTGGAGTCTCATAAACATGGGAAAGAAAATGACAAAACCATCAGGTGCAGTTTATAAAAAAAGAGTTGGAGAAACAAGCAAATGATGACTATATGTAGTATGTTTTTATTTTACTGGGGGAGGTGAGTTCCGTATGTATGTGTGTGGGGGGGGAAGTTGGTCACCATCAATCCGCATATGCGCATTCCCTGTAGCACTATAAAAAAATAGACAGATAACATGAGTCGTTCTTTCTGAGAATGAACTGCAAAGAGAGATCAAGTGTATGCCAGTCTAATTACTGGGAAACTATAATTCATCAGAACGACATCCACCTCCCATATAAAAACAATAAAAAAGACACATGTTTTTGCCATTTCCCCAAACCTGCTCCGAGTCAACATCAGGTGTGTGCGTTTGTGTGGGTAGACTGTACAGTGCACACACTCGTAGGCCGCACACAGTCAAATTCTGTTGTGGAAACAATAAGCGCCAGAGCAGGTGTCTCTTCCAAACTTGTTTTGAAGATGCCTGCTAATAGAATAACAAGTGGAATCAATAATAAGATGCTTAATGGACAACTGACGCCATTTATTTGTTTCCTAACTGACATCAGAAAAACGTTTTATAGCATCTAAAATACCCAAAACACACAGGTTGATATTTTTAGTCAATTGAAAACACCAATAAAAATGAGTTAGTGTCCCAAAACTGCTTCAAAATGACCTCTGAGATGCCGAGTTTCAGAAGGTACCGCCCCCTTGTTCGTGACGTCACGGCAGGACGTCTTGCCTTGCTCTTGAATCAAAACAATGGCTTCAGATTCGGAGAAGAGGCTTTCTTGTTACTCATCCAGTTATGAATATGATTCAAGTAGTTCTGAAGAGGAAAGCATAAATGTTTGCAATCGATTAAAATATCAATTCGAGCCGTCAGGACTTCAATGTAGCGTCCCAGAAAATGCACAAGATGGCGCCCAAGCTGGCAGCTGGCACTTTTGCGCTGCCATCTTGAAGTCAAAAATAATATAATGGAATGCTACTTGGGCCATTGCAATTTGAAAATCTCATTTTATGATCCGATTTGAATTGATTAAATTGTTCATGCTAACCGTTCTCTGTGGCTCAAATGTAAATAAATATTCTCGAAATTATTATCATCCATTGTCACTTGTATAGACTTGCATCATAGTCCTGTAATCACAGGATCAAGTCGCGGCCTGGAATTGAAGCGGATTTACGTGGGATAGGAGATGTGAGACCATCTATTTTCATCAATGGATGCTACAGCTTCATGTTTGCTTTCAACATTTCGCTTGTAGTAGACATGCACATTCCACTGTGACCTCCCTGATCCATTGGTGAAAAGGATGCTTTGATCTTGTTCTCTTTCATCTAGAACTGCTTCATGTGATAAAGAGGATGCAGAAAGTGCATCGAGAGTGGCTGTCTTTCCAGCAGGTCCTGTACTTTGTTTTTCTATTTCTTTCTTTCCTTTCCTCTTTCATAACTGCGATTGTGAAATGTACATTTCTCCACTGTGAGACTATTAAAGGCTAATCCAATTGAATCTAATCTAATCACCTCCTCTCTTCTCGTTTCCAAACTTCCCCAACTTCTTAAATCCCTTGTATCCCATAAATGTAACTAAATGAAGTATTCCTTTTGCACATAGGAATATTTTTTTTATGTGTGTCATACGGAACACACAGATCCAACTCACGGATATCATGTCATAACATCCTGATTGACGGCTCGGGAATTCCTCCTGTTTAAAGACTAGAGAAGGTTCGGAGAAAAGCCCAGCTGTGAAATCGAGTAATATACGGTGTTTATTAGTGAGCAGGGCGCCTGTGCTTGCATTACAAGGAATGGGAGAATTGGAAAACAACAATTCATGAAACATAGTTCAGAATCCAGCTGTCTTCCTTTTCTTTTTCTTTTTTTTCTACATGGAGACCCACCTCTGCGGGCGGAGTCCACTTGGGAAGAGACCCATGCCAGGACTGCCACTTCCTCTACATGGCCGTTCTCAAGGAAGCAGGAGGGCTGGGAACGGGAAACTCCCTCAAACACATCACAGGCATGTGGGATTTCATACAAAGAGTGGATTGCAACTATTTTCATGGAATGATATGTGTTCATTAACGATCCTGTAGAGTGAATTCAGAGGTTTGTTTCTTGGTACAATGAACATTTTTTTCAATTGCGGGAAATGTGCAAACATGGAGAACAATGCTGTTCTGAATTTCAGAGAGTTATCATTAAACTCCTTTGTTTTTTGGCATCTATCTATCTATCTATCTATCTATCTATCTATCTATCTATCTATCTATCTATCTATCTATCTATCTATCTATCTATCTATCTATCTATCTATCTATCTATCTATCTATCTATCTATCTATCTATCTATCTATCTATCTATCTATCTATCTGGCTGGCTAGCTAGCTAGCTAGCTAGCTATCGATCTAGCTAGCTAGCTAGCTATCTAGCTTGCCACATCACGATACAGGTCCATAAAGTCGAGAACAGACTACAAGTAGCAACACAATCCTCGTAAAGGCTGCCGCTTTTAGATTTATTAATCCTGGGAGAAAAGGTGAAAGAAGCCTGACGTATCCACCTTGTGAGATGTACAGGCAGAGACCAAAAAGGCTTTTGGCTTTCAAAACTTGTTTTTTTTCAGGAGGCTTTTTCAGGAGGCTAAATTTCATTTGAGGACAGTTTTTATACTTTGATGCTCCGGTGTTAAGTGCAAGGTGTGTTAAGCATTTTTAGTCGGATTTTAACTCAACTAATGTATTATTCTAAGAAACCAGTGTAAATGTGTTTAAAAAGGAACTATAAAATAAAATTTCAGAAATACAATTATGATTGAACTTTTTTTCTTCTTCCTGCTACAAAATTAACATGGTTCTGCCATTGCTAATACACACGTTTGCTTTTTAGCTCTTTTGCCCTCCACCCACAGAGCACGACAATGAGACATGGAGAACACACAGAGACATTTGGACTGTGTGTATTAATTTAAAAAGATGGCAAAGGGCCAATCACAGCGTAGCCAGAAGACAAATTTAGCGAGGACCTTCCCTAGTAGAACGTCCTTGGACAGATTGGATGCCAGGGAGCGAGGATGAGCCGATGAAGCTGTCACGTGGCTGCCTTGAACACTGGGCTTTCCTTTGGCGTCTTTCAATACAATACATTACATATACAAGATAATTTCATGTATATTTCAGCCCACAAACGGAAAGTGAATCACAATTCCTTGTCTAAACTCGTACAATATATTAACTCATTCACTGCTAGACGTACAAAAGTGTGTCCACTCCAGTGCCAGGGTTTTTGTCATTGTCACTTGAATTCCAGGATCCACAGAATATTGAGTTTTAGGACTATATAAACATTCAAAACAGCGTTAGAAACCTTAGACTTTCTTCTTTCATCACAAAACAAGAATTAATTCCTAAATTATATGGGTCATGAGTTATATGAACTTGAACTGAGGGCGGCTGTCCAAAGTACAATACAATACATACATGTTGGTTTGCATAGCACCCATAGCTGACGCTGGAACAAAGCGCTAACACGGAAATAAGTAAATGTCGCCCCCTTGTGGAAAAGAAACATTTCCAGAGGCCATGGCCAGCGCTTTATCGGCACCCAAGGATGAAAAGAAAAAACGAACTAATTCGGGAATGGCGCTCTACGTCATATTTTCAATTTCCGAATACATTTGTGAAAGGCAGTGAATGAGTTAATAATAATAATACATTCCATTTATAAGCCCCTTTCAAAACTCTCAAGGATTCTTTACAGTCACCGGATATTTTTTTTCTCCGGGTGAGCAGCGGCAGCCACAGGCTCCAGCGTTCACTCAACCCGGAAGTAACATGAAGTATAATAAAAATAAAACAATATAAAGGAATGTTTTTCTTTGACTTTCACTTTAAGAAATACATTTTATGTTTTAACATATGAAGATACATTAAGATATACATGTTTATATGAAAATGAAGACTTGTAAAAAAAAATGAGTCCTGAGGTGTTCATCTTGATTGACAATGAGAATGAGCCAGGTGTCAGCAATCAACACGTGGCTGTTGCATTGGAATAAAAACAGCTTGGCGAAGCCTCACTTTAGGCACTTTTTTTTTTTCATTTTGAACCTCCTGGTAAGGTACGTAGTAGCACTGGAACCTGTAAAAACAATTGTGTGTGTAATGGCCAACAAGTCCAACTAATGGAAGACTAAATGTGTACTTTATATATTTTTTTAATGTTTTAGGTGAAATGGTCCGTGTTCATTCAAACAATTCTTTTAGGTTTGACGTGTTAAACTTTAAGGTCTCTTCTCATTTTATGGGTGACAATGTTCCACTTTTTTTGTAAAAAGAACTTTAATCAAATGCAATGGTAATTGCTTAAACCGTACCCCACCTTGCACATTTTAGAAATGCAACTACCTCAAAACACCTGCGTTCTGCAGCTCAGCTTCTTGCTAAAAAACAAAAGGTGAAAATGCAATTTTGAAATGACCAACCCTCTGTTCTTATGTTGCCAAAACAATAAAACATGTTTTTTTTATATATTCACCCAGTTGTAGCTATTGCCCAAGTAAAATGAAAGGATGAGCATTTTAAATATAAATCTTGAAACTTATTAATGCCCCACAGTCCAGTGTTTTGATACTTATTTGCAAAATCTGCCTTTTATCAGCTGTCAAAACTGTATTAAGATCTTTCAAAAGACAAATGTTCCCATGTTTTGTAGCTGGGTTTCAACCCAAACCCTTCAATAATTTATTTCACTTTACACTCTGGTCAGAAACATCACAGCGCCTGAAGATGTCTGGCCGTGGAAAAAAAATAGCTGCAAAGCCCAAATCGGGGGTTTCCAGTTCTGTGCGGGCCGGCCTCGCCTTCCCTGTCGGCCGCATCCACAGGTTGCTAAAAGTGGGCAACTATTCTGAGCGCGTGAGCAAGGGTGCATCTGTCTACCTCGCCGCCATCTTGGAGTACCTATCCGCAGAGGTGCTGGAGCTGGCGGGCAATGCCTGTCGTGAGAACAAGAAGAAACGCATCGGCCCTCGTCACATTCTGCTGGCGGTGAAAAAAGACGAGGAACTCAACAAGATGCTTTCTGGTGTCACCATTTCAGATGGTGGTGTGATCCCCAATATTCATTGGGCGCTCATTCCCGAAAGGGTCAAAGCCACCACAGTGCAGGTCACTGCTCAAGACATTCAGTCGCAAGACTTTTAATTGATATTTATAAAGGTTATTTTAATACAATAAATATTTTTTCAATAACTTCCTACAATGTTTGCGTTTCTGAACCAAATACACACCATACAAAATGTTGTTGATACAAATTGTTTGCTGTACTTAACAGTCAGTCTGCAGAGATTTACTGTGTACTGTTCAAGGTGTGCATCAGAAAACCGTACCAAAACCTAAGTGTGTACTGCTACCAGCTGTTTTTTTTTTTTTTTTTTTTTTTTTTTTTTTTTTTTTTTTGAGCCACCTCACCTCTCACCAGGTGACTTCCTGCAGCGGTTCGATTTTAGACTTTAATATTGTGTGAAAGCTGATCATTCGGTATCCAATCCAGCCTGGTCATCCTGGAAGTCGGGACAAATATGTTTAACCGACTTAATGCTCGATTATAACACCAGACTGTTCAATAACAACTCTGTTCCAGCGAAGGAAAGAAAGACTCATGGTTTGGAGCCACACTGTTTGTTCCTAACAGCAGCAGCAACACATAGATTCAGCACTCAGAAACTAACTACAATAACATAAGACAATTAAAACGTCACATTAAATCTATAAAACATGATCCAGTGAATTTATTGCAAAATATCCATTGTATTTACAGTATGTGTGACCTTCCTGGCTTGATTATAAATGTTTTGATACGCCTGGAAATTTGAATTCACAGAAGAACCAGTTGCATATTTGGAAAAACATGTACATAAAACGAAGCTTCTTCAAAAATAAAACGTGTTCTAAAACGTAATTAAAACTGACGGTATTAAAATTAAAACTTCATTTCGATTGAGCATTGTGAAAAATCCAGCACGAGCGGAATCTGTCACAAGATGGCGCCGGAAGACCTGTTTCCCCCACAATTCACCAGTAATGGTACACTGACGGTTTAAAATAAAGTATTGACAAACGTGTTTTTTAATTGTACACAGAGCTTGACCAACCCTTTTTTGTGGTTGTTTTTTAACAGTATAAAACAAACATGCGGATCAAACCTCTAAAGATGGAGCACACTGATTTTCTGTGGCGACCCCGTCAAGGGAAAAGCCGAAAGGAAAAGAAGATAATATATACTTAATTCATTGTATGAAGTGCAATGAAAATTTTCAGAAGGAACCTTATTTTAAAGTAAAAAAAATAGTATTAATAATAAATAATAATAATAATTAGTGTTTGCAACACATTACAACAGTGCGGGTGTTGAACGCAGCCCGTGTGGTACGACACCCTGACGTCAGATGTGTGAACAACAAACGCTTGTTGGACTTTACGAGCTAGCCTGCCGCCTACCTGCGAATGAACGCGTTAGACAAAAACACGTCCAACTTACTGTACTTTCCGCGGACTTTTCCGCTTACTGGATACATACCTCTTAAGAAAACGAACGATAGTCTGGACCGAGAGTGGGTGTCTGATCTCGAGTCTTTCGGAGACATGCTGAAAAGGTCTTGGTCGTTTTGTGTCGGTGTGACGCCTGTTTGTTTTGCAGCCGCCAGTGCTGTTCGACGAGCTGGGATGTGAGCCGATTGTTGCTGCGGGACACCCGAAGTGAGACGACTACAACGATTACTTTACATGCGTCCCCAAATAATGCACTTCGGGGTGCTACGTGACACGGCAGGTATGCGAGGATGCCTGGGCCTAAGTGTCATTGCGGGGCATCGACTGTAGCGCGCTAGCTAACAGCAGGTCAACTCGCCTCGTTCCAAATGAATAAGATCGTCACTGTAAAAAACAAAATACGAAGACAAAGATCACTCTGCTAATGTACCGGAGACGCCTTGACTGGCTGGCTAGTCCTTTATTAACTGCTGTCAACCGCCATCCGTTGTTATTTGATGGCAGCAAGTTGCCTCTGAACCGCGATTGCAATTTCTCATGTTACACAGGCATCTTCTGGTGTGTTCTTTATGATCTCTTCACTCGCACTCTAATTCAAAAGCATAAAATTTTCCACTTAAGAATTTTGAAGCCTATTAACCATATCCCTGTCAATTTGCGGCTGTTTACTAAGAGTGAAAGACTTGCGTTGGACTGGACATGAAAACCTGAATATCGGAGAGAAGTGTCTCGATTTTTGCAATATCAAGACCAAAACGAGCATGGACGATGGTCATCGTAACACTACCTTCTGCACGGATGGAGTCTCCATCTCTGAGCTGATCGGTGACACCGATAGGCAAACGGTGCTCCCCATTGAAACTATGCCTCAGCTTACTGACAACCTTCTAGTGGCCAAGGGGCACAGCCACCAGGTTAAGGACACACTGGAAATTGATGAGGTCAATGGGAATAGACAGAGCAGTGGTCACACTCAGTCACCGAACCCTACAGACTCATTCTTCCCAAACAATGGGGACCACAAGGACAACGGTGCTGTCGATAAAATGAAGGATCCGAAGGACGCCGAACCCCTTAAGCTAAATGATTTGGTAGACGAAGACGATGGCGGGGAAATGGACATGGGTGTGGACCTAAGCTTGGACGAGACCGGCGTACTGGAAGCCGAGACACCTCTCCCTTTGCACTCAGGTGGTATTTCAGACCCCTTGAGGCAAGTTGTCTTGGCTGACAGCGAGGCGGAGAGCCAGTCAAACGCACACCATACAGGTGAGCCAACTAGCACGGACCATGCTGTGCTATACCCCACAGTGGAGGAAGAGGATGATAAACACAAGCTGAGTGGCAAGAAGGTGACGTTTCCTTCAGATGACGACATTGTTTCTGGAGCAGTGGAACCAAAGGACCCCTGGAGACATGGTAAGACACTCAGTGTGCGTACGTGCCTGTGTGTGTGTGTGTCTTTCTACTGATGTGTAAAGTTTATTGTTATCATTTATTGAACCTGTTCAAGTGTGCCTGTACGAACATGCCTTTGAGCACACCTGCTTTTATCGGTCACACGTGAATTGGACTGACTCTCAACATACTTTACATTAGCCTCCTTCTATAGTACGGCTTGTACCAAGGAGCATTATGGCTGCACTTAAAATATAAACAAAAGTAAAATCATGTAGTTGAAAAAAATGTGAAAAGCAGCGATGCTGGCCCAAGTTTTCACAACTCAAATCACTATTTCTGCCCATGCTGAAAGCCGATCCGAAGACATTTTGTTTGCTTTTATGATCATTTATCATACATGCCTATATGTTTGCTGTATGCCACAGTATGTCCTCGCTAGGGATTAAGCTGTGGAAACACAAATATGCCACGTCCTCACCCCTTTTACAAACGCTGGTTGGAGTCTTTCATTAAAATACAAACAACTGCGTGACAAAACGCTTTGCCTTTTCATCCAAAGGCCCCCGGTACACTATGCTGTCTAAAAAAAAGACAAATTCACTCTATAAACCTGCACCATGTATTTCTTATGCATTACATTAGCCATCCCGATAGCATAATGACATTTAATATAAGGGCACTGCCTTAATTCATTCACTCCCAGACTATGTGCAAAAATGTGTCCACTCCAGTGCCAGGGTTTTTGTCATTTCCACTCAAATTGCAGGACCCACCGAATATTTAATTTTAGGACAACATAAATATTTAATACAGCGGTTAGAAACCTTAGACTATCTTCTTTCTTCAGAAAAAAATAGTTCATTCATAAATTATATGGGTCTGGAGTTATCAGAGCTTGAAATAGTGGCGGCTGTACAAAATACAAGACAATACATACATATTGAGTTATATAGCACAGCTGAAGTTGTAACATAGCGCTAACATGGACAAAAGGCAAATGCTAACCCCCTCGTGGAAGAGAAAAACATTGCAAGCGGTCTGACCAGCGCTTTATCGGCACCCCCTGCATGAAAAACCAAAACCTGAACAAATTCGGGAATGGCGGTCCACATCAGTCTTTTCAATTAAATAGCAGTGAATGAGTCAATTGTGCTTGACGTCTGCTGTCTCACAGCTATTTGTCCCGTTGATGCATGTTTAGCACCATAGCAGCTCTGTAAAGTGTTAAAAAAACTAATAGTTTTTGTCTTACACATTAGGGAATGACCAGTTGTTATTTAAAAAAAAATAGCACCACCAAGTCATCGGATGATTTCGATACCAATTAGACCTGAGATCAAAATTCGAGGACTTTTTTTCCCCCCCTAATCAACAAAATAAGTCACTGTTGAGAATAGACCTGAATAAATGGCGACAGTAACTGTTCATCGATCACCACTAGATTGCTGTGGCCAATGAATGAATGAATGGAAGGTATCATGACTTGCTGCCTGTACCTTGAGTCAGGGTGAACAATAGTCACCTTGCAAAGATGGTGTTTCCATTTCGCTGTCGGGTCTCTTCTATTGGCAGAGACCTTCAAACAGTGAGGCTCCAATTTACTAGAAAATAGTCGCTTTGTGGTGAACTATCATCCTCCATAAACTCAAAGGAACAGACAGAAATGCTATCTCGTTCACACATTCTTGCACAGAGTACCCTCTGGTTGGCCACAATTTGGTCTGCATTTTGAAATGTTTGTTTCCCTAAATTCTTAGTTACCATTTGCATTGACATTAATGAATGACTTATGAATGGATTTGAATCGGTCACTCATTGTTAAGCACTTTATCTGCACCATACAATGCCCAAAGCCCTTTATATTATTATTATTATTATTATTATTATTATTATTATTATTATTATTATTATTATTATTATTATTATTATTATTATTATTATTATATTAATAATAATAATAATAATAATAATACATTTAATTTATAAGTGCCTTTCAAAACGTTCAAGGTCACTTTACAGTCACAGGATAATAATATAGAGCCTCACTTTTTAGAAAATTATTTGTTTTTCGGAGAGTACAGTGGCGCATAGTGACAGTGTGAATAATAATAATAATAAGAAGAAGAAGTATAATAATAATAATACAGTAAAGTCTCGTTATATCGATATTCAAGGGAGTCCGAAAAAATATCGATATAACCGGGACTATCGATATATCCGACCCTGTTTGCATGTAATTTTCTCCGTGCGTGCATAGAAATAGTATCGATATAACCGGGACTATCGATATATCCGATATCGATATAACGAGACTTTACTGTAATACATAGTATTCATAAGCTCAATAGTAAGTAGTATTTATAAGCGCCTTTCGAAACTCTCAAGGACACTTTATAGGCACAGGATAAGAATAACATTTTTATCTGCGGGTAAGCAGTGGCAGCCGGCACAAGATGGCCCCGAAGCTCCATTGCAAATGGGCTGATTTGTCTGCTGGGAATTTGTGTCAGCTAGTATCAAATAGTAGTCTTGGTGCAACACACTCAACCCGGTAGTGTACACTGCGAACTCAAATATAAAATAGTCATCGGCACAATAACATTCAAAGAAAGTAAAACTACTCGCCAATGATCACAATGCTCTGATCTTAACCTTGAAATGGGCATCCTTATTCCTTCATTACTAAACGCTAGCTAGCTAGCTGTGTCCAAGCTTTAGCTGTACAAAATGGAGGATTACTGGGATTGAGAAATTGCTTTAGTTAAAACAATATACGATCACATGTTTTTGTATGTGCTTTGGTCGTTTATTGACTCTACCGGTTTAGTGTATTTTCAATTGATGTATTGTGTATAAAAACGGGACTTAGTCATTTGTTGGCATGGTTGGGCCAATGTTTGAAGTTGGGGAATGACCCAAGCGTAGCAGCGCATTGTCTCGCGCACAGCGTATCTTAAATCGAGTCTTATCACATTAAGGTCTCCATATATATCTGTACTTGGGAGCATAGTGCAGTATCTCACTTCTAACTCTGCTTGTGGCATATTCAGTACTACCACATCAATGAATCATTTACTTTATGAAAGCACAGGATCGCATCACAGACCAGTGTTGTCATTTGTCAATCGGATGTTTCAGTCACCACAAGTATGATTGAACCGCAAGGAACTTGTTTGATATGTCATTACGTCGACTTTCTCACCGTGATTATTTGTATACTTCAGTGAGCGAAACACTATGATGTGTACAGACATGAAACAATGGTTCAAGTCCGTGTCGTGTTTTTCGGAACTCGTTGGCACAGAGTTATTAGTGACTGCAGACATGTTATTTTTCCTTGTTGGCAACCGAGTGAGTCACTGTTCCTGGCCTACAGGTTGTTTCAGCTCATTCTGAAGCAAGCGTGTTTTTATTATGATCAACCGCTCTTAAAACGATATGTTTTCATTTTGCAAAGATAACTTTGTAGTGCTCCATTGGCCTGGTTTGTGTGATCAAAGTAACTGAAAATTATTCTGCAATATTTTTTCCCTGGAAACAAATTCCCCAAATAATTGTGTCATGAAAACGGAGGACCAAAAAGAAATATTTGTATTTTTTTTTAAACTCATTCAGTGCCAGACGTGCAAAAAAGTGTCCACTCTGATACCAGGGTTTTTGTCATTGTCACTTTTTTGTCATTGTGATTCCAGGATGCACAGAATATTGAGTTTTAGAACTACATAAACATTCAACACAGTTTTAGAAACGTTACACTCTCTGCTTTCATTAGAAAAATAGTTAATTCCTAAATTATATGGGCCCGAAGTTATATGAGCTTGAAATAAGGGTGGCTGTCCAAAACACAATGCAATACATACATATTGGTTTATATAGGGCTTTAACAACAGCTGAAGCTGGAACAAAGTACTAACGTGGCAAAAGGGTAAATGCTGCCCACTTGTGGAAAAGAAAAAAAATGTGCCATGGCCAGCACTGTATCGGCACCCAAACAAGAAAAAACTAAACGTACAATTCAGGAATGTCGCTATAGTGTACGTCATATTTTCAATTCCCAAATACATTTGTAAATGGCAGTGAATGAGTTGAAAGTACTTAAGTCTGCATTGGCCTTTCTGCTCGCTTGTCAAACAGGAATTCCTTGCTCTCCG
Source organism: Hippocampus bargibanti (assembly GCF_051943395.1). Lineage (NCBI taxonomy): Eukaryota > Metazoa > Chordata > Actinopteri > Syngnathiformes > Syngnathidae > Hippocampus > Hippocampus bargibanti. The sequence goes on from NC_142747.1 coordinate 15,893,491, forward strand.
ACTGATGGGTAAGCCCACAAACACTTAACCCGTGTGCGCTGTGAATCACCCACTAAATACCCCCTTCATTTAAAAATAGAACCCTTATACCCTCCACTGTACCATGTGTACCCACTCAGTAATTGTGTGAGAGATTTTTTTCCTTTTTTTTGTATGTGTTTGTTTTTTGAGGACTGATAATGTGAAATGTTTTGCGGATTTTGTTGTGTTCCTGGTGGCACTTATTTGTGGATTGGTTAACTCTTTCACTGCCAGACGATGCGCAAACATGTCCACTCCAGTGCCAGGGTTTTTTTTGTCATTTTCACTCAAATTCCAGGGCCCATAGAATATTGACTTTTAGGACGACATAAACATTCAATCCAGCGTAAGAAACCTTACACTCTCTTCTTTCATCAGAAAAAAAAAGTTAATTCCTAAGTCATATGGGTCTGGAGTAATATTAGCTCGAAATAGGGTCGGCTGTACAAAAGGCAAATGCTGCCCCCTCGTGGGAGGGAAAACATTGCCAGAGGTCTGACCAGCGCTTTATTGGAACCCCTCGCAAGAAAAAAAAAAAAAAATCGTATATTCATATTTTCAATTCCCGAATAAAGTCGGGGGTGGCAGTGAATGAGTTAATTTGACTGTGATAAATAAACAGAAACATCTCGTTGAACATTTATCTATGGGGAAAATGAACAGTTTAAATGTGTTTATTTTGACAAAAAAAATGTTTTTTTGTGAATGGAATCGGGATGTTCCGATCACGTTTCCACACAGAATGTTGTTCGCTGGCGGTGTTGCCATCACACAGGTATTGTTCTTGTTTCGACCAGAAACTCAAATAGGGCTCCATTTAGCCTCATTGAGGCTAAATGAAAAATCAGCAGATAAATTCTACGCAAATGCTAGAATTCCAAAGTACAAAGTGGCTCTAATCAAACCAACCATGGAGAAATAATCTGTTTTGTATTGATTTGAGTTCTCAGTGGTATCATTATCTGTTGTGCTCGCTTTTGAATGCCACCCTTCTTAGAATATGCCGCTATATTCATATTTAACACTTCAGTTTCATTAGCGCTTTGTCCAGGCAAGTTTGAGCTCCCAGCATCAGAGAGACACAGTCCTTCTTCGCTTACCTCCGTGGAACTTGCCAGCTGTCAAGTGTGAATGATGTTGTTCTGGTGTCCCGGGAACGGTGCTGCAGACTGAGAGTGTGACGTTTATTTTGAAAACTGGCACGGGCATGTTGAACGGGAGCTGATTTTCAGTCGTCGCTTCAAGGCCGTTTTCACTTTGAGCTGCTGAAATTCAACAGCTCATCAATGGTTGTTCTTGCTAGCAGCTGTTGGCGATGCCTGTTTGCTTTGTATCGTCATTGCTCGTGTTAAAATGTTCTGTGACCTTTTAAGGGTGATCGGGCTAACAATGGTGTTTGACAAAGGCTCAGCTTCCCCGTGCACACAAAATGTCATCTGGGTCTTCACACATTTTAAAAACAAAAGTGTTTGTTTAGCGCAACCTAAATGGCTATCATAAATTCACCAGGCACCAAAATTGATAGATACTAGTCAGTTTGGATGGATCGAAAGATCCACACAAGCTGACACAAGGATTACAGTTAGTATTGATGCTATTTCATTTGTTGTTGTTATGTAAATAAATAGTGACTAAATGGTCAGAAAAATTATTAAATTCAGTGACAATATCTGTAAATTGGTAACACTGAAGACAACTTACTGCTCTTGATTGTGTGCACTACTGACACGTCTGTACATCAGATTCCAAAAAGTTCATTATTTGTTTTATTTTGGCTTCAAAAAGACTGCGAGGGCCGGCAAAGACTGCACGGGCCAATTGCGGATTTTTAATTTAGCCTGATGTCCCTGAAATCTTGAAATTACATGTGAGGTCGCTCTCATGCTACATAAATGAGCATCAGGCAACAATCTTTGGTCCTCATTTGACAACCAAACCAAAATTTTATGTGTAGCCCTGGTTACTGTGGCAAACCGAATTTAGGTATACCACTCAGTGGAATTGGGGCTTAATGTTATCACCAGTCAGTTTGGATCTCTGACAAAGTGGATTATTATAAGCTTGTTACGTTCTGGTATCTCTCAGTGTTCCGTTTGCAATCTTTTCCTTTGAACGACAACTGGTTTACTGGTGATTGAGTTGTGTATCTGAAAGACTAATAATTCATGTGTTGCAGTTACCTAATTCTCTCCATTGCAGAGAACTAATTCAAGAGGATTGTTGGATAATTGTGTATTACCCACTGCATAAACAGATCCGGAGAGAGAGGCGAGGGGCAAGGGGTCTACAGTGGCTCGGCTAATCTATTTCCCAATCAAATAAATTGACAAAATAGTATGCATCCTATGTTGGTCATGAAAATCTTAAATCCATTTAACAGTACCAGTCGAGCTGGAACATTGGGAGTCTGATCCTAATGCACATGCCCACAAATTAGTGAAATTAAGGTACATAATATTGGTTTCGTGGGTTGCATGGTCACATCCCATTAGGCTGTCTTGATTGATATTTACACTGATGTGTGTCAGCATATGTTTGTGGCATTACTTGTTTTAAAGATACAAAATGTTGCTGATTTCCTAGTGTAAAAAAGACCTGCAGTATTTGATCACATACTGAGGACAAGATATCCCAACAGTGTCAATTGGTTGGTACTTCAACCACAACATGCTCTGCTATGCAAAGGCTTTTATTGTACCTTTTAAAAGTGCAAAGGTCCAAGTATGCTACAAACAGATTAGAAATGCATACTTGAAGGTGGGATATTTAAATTCAAACAAAATTGTTAAGGGGTGGGAGTGCAGAAGGTGATTTAGCTGAATAATAAATACTCGTGATTTGCCTAAATGTCAACCCGATTGTGGCGATTTGATGAGATTGGCTGTGCGTCAAAGAAATGCTTAAACCAGCACTATCAGCTCCTCGGCCGGGAGTGACTTAGCTGTAATGGCTTTCCGTTTAAACACCTTAAACTCCAAACAAAACCTGGGGTGGGAAGTGTTGCACACAGACTAGAGCAGTAGTTCTTAAACTGGGTTCGATCGAACCCTAAGGGTTCAGTGAGTCGGTCTCAGGGTTTCGGTGGATCCTCTGCCGCAGAGGTCCACCCCAGCAGTGTAGTCTGCAGTTGTGGGTACAGTCATTGAAAACAGGGTTCGGTGAATGACCATATGAAACTGGTGGGGTTCGGTACCTCCAACAACATTAAAAACCACTGGTCTAGAGACTTGATGAATCACCATGTTGAATCAATTAGCTTGTGAATGGCGGGAAATAAAAAATCAATCGATGCTGCCTTTGTTTCAACAGAATTTTATTTTCAGATATGCATAGACCTGATATTAAGCCTCTTTACCTGCGAATGTAGTTTGTCTCAGTTGACACTGTCATCATCTTGACCTTTTTTTACGCCATGGGTTTGTTTGCCATCACCTGTCTGCTTCATCCCAGCATGGTTTTTTCAAAGGTGTTTGGAGCAGCCGTTTCCCCCTCCTCCCAGTCACCACTTCCTCTCAGCATGTACTAGAAGCACAGAAGGAAGTGATGAAACACAAAAGAGAAATAACAGCACATCGCTGGCATATGAAACATCCAGCCAGGTTGCTGCACCTCTGCCTGGGTATCACCAAGTACTTATTTAACACCATAATATAAATGACTCAGCGATACGATCTGGCCTTGACAAAAGTTGCCCCTCTACCTAACCCATTCGTAAGTCTTGAACACTAACTAAGTTTTCTCTCCCGGTCGACCCATTCCTTTCGTTTGCAATCAATGAGTTATATGTTTGGAAATGCTGTGTGGTAAACAAGAGACCACCGGCAAACCTCCAGCCTCGCTCTAGAAGTGTTTGCACATACTTGCGCCACCTTCACTCGGCACAATAATTCTCTTCCATGGACTTACTGTTCATGGGAAGGGACACCCTGTACCATTCAAGCTCGCAAGGCTGCACGCTTAAAGGACCGTGAGCAAATACGGTGTGGAATTTGACTTCATTGCTTACTCTATTGAGTGAACTAACTCCCAATTTAAAAATAAGGATAATACTGACACAGTTATTGGATGTAATTTTATTTATTCATGGTGTACAAAATTAATATCAATAGCCCATTCCATAAAAAGACAGTTAAAAGCCTGTTGTTTTGACAAAAAGGTTCTTAGGGTCATTTTTAGTAATTTCCCGTGGGCCTTGAACCAACTATACTTTAAACCACAGGTGTGAAAGTCAAGGCCCATGGGCCAGATCTGGGCCACCACATTATTTTCTGTGGCTCACGAGAGCGAATCAAGTGTGGCAACTTTAATGATCGTTGCTGAAATCTCTACTCAGCTGAAATTTAAAATTGTCATTGGCAAGAAATACTGTTGAGATCTTACATTGGTCCTCCGAGGGGAACTGTAACCCCAAATTGGCCCATCACAAAAAATGTATCTGACACTTCTCTTAAACCACCTCGATTACACAGGGGGTACGTTTCAAACCGACCCATGTTAGATGAAAACGTGATATCTGGAGAATTCATACAATGCACATTTAACCTTTGAAAGTCTTCTTCAAGGGCAGTTCTTAGTCTTGTAAAGTTATCTCAATAAAACGCAAAGCGATTGCCTCAAGCTTTTCCCCACCCAATTACACATTGACTATTTCAACACCAAACTATTGAATGAAATCGCAAATAGCGTAGATGTTACAGTATATTCTTCAGCAAAAATAGACAAGTCATCCTAAAACAGGAGTCCCTCTGAGCGGCCGCTTGATGAACCTCTCAGAAACTGTGTACTTTTCAATTTGTCACTCCATTCATCTATGACTGCAGCTTTTATCGTGTTTGTTATGGGCCTTTTAGGTTTTGTGGTTACATGTTGCCGCTGAAAGTGGTTGAGTTGAGTGACAGACAGCACTGTCAGGAAACCGTGGAAGGGGACTGTTTAGGTGACGCGGACATTCTCGACCTGGCGAGACGGTTAAGAATGCCGACTGCCTTTAACTGGCACACAAACAGCGGGCATCTCTACCCTTACCATCATCAAATAGTACCTTCGCGGTTTTCCAGATTGCACGATAGTTCTCATACTTTTGCATCTTCTGTTCTTCAAATCAAAATTTCACGCACAGAACTACTGAGCACAAAAAACGCATAAACATGATGATCTGACGGCATGAGCCGGAAAGCTGTAACACGATGACTACATCTCTCAAGCGATGCATTTCAACTCTTGTCTATGCCCCCACCCCTCCATTCCGGTGCGAACATTCATGCCTCAACAGAGCCACACTGACACTCCTCTAAACTATATTTATCAAAATATCCATGCTGAGAGTGAGTCGGCGGAGGAAAGCTATGAAACACTGACTAAATAACGGAGACATAAAAACTTTATAGAAAGTACAAAAAATACTCAGAAGAGCCATTAAATAACCCAATCCCGCAAAAAAAAAGGGATACATGACATAATGTCACTTCCGTCACATGCATCGCACCATGTAGCAAGAAGTTGACGCAACTCAAGGCACTTCTAGCCAATCAACTACACTCTGGCACCCATGTCACCCACCAGGCTAAAGCCCTGCTTAGTAAAGTTATCCAGACTGCAAGACACAGATACTGTATGACAGTACAATGGGAAGATGGTAACACCAAGTGGATGAAAATGATGCCTGCACCTCAGAGTTATGCTGTTTAGTATCAGAATATCCCGTTTCAGTTTAATTTATGCTTAAAACTAGATCCACTATGACTAAAAAGTTAGTTCATACTGTAATTTTTGGGGACGAGTGTCTTTCGTCATTTAAATCTATTATGAATGAAGCCATTCTTAGGTTAAGCTAACTTGCCGATCTGTAAATGCTTTGATACGCATTTTCAAATAGTTCTGACCTCATTCACTGCCATTCACGAATGTATTCGGGAATTGAAAATATGATGTAGAGAGCCATTCCTGAATTTTTTTCGGGTTTTGTTTTTTTCTTCTTTGGGTGCCGATAAAACACTGGCCATGGCCTCTGTCTATGTTTCTTTCTTTCTTTCTTTCCATAAGTGGGCAGCATTTCCCTTTTTTTCCCCATGTTAGCGCTTTGTTCCAGCTTCGGCTGTTGTTAAAGCGTTATATAAACCAATATGTATGTATTGCATTATATTTTGGACAGCCGCCCTCATTTCAAGCTCATATAACTCCAGACCCATATAATTTAGGAATTAACTCTTTGTTTCTGATGAAAGAAGAGAGTCTAAGGTTTTTTACGCTTAATTCAATGTTAAATTATGTAGTCCTAAGACTCAATATTTTGTGGGTCCTGGGGTGGACACATTTTTACACGTCTGGCAGTGAATGAGTTAATGTCTGTACAAATTGTTCACGTGTGAAAACAAGATTCAAAGCAAGCGTAGCAACGTTTTTCGGCAAAGGTGTGTCTGTAAAATGTCCCACTATATCCTATATGAGCCTCTGTGTGTATGCAACAGTAATTTGGCGTATGTGAAACTACACTTGACACTGCAATATAAAGTAAACATAAACCACATTGTTGTTGTTGTGTTCTTTTTCTTTTACAGCTCAGAATGTGACAGTGGACGACATCCTGTCTTCGTATAAACAGGCCTGTCAAAAGCTCAACTGTAAGCCCATTCCCAAAGTGCTCAAACAGATTCAGGTGAGGTCTGGTTCAACAAAACCATTGATTTCCAACATGCAGGCACACACACACACACACACACACACACACGACTCACTCAGTGGATAAAACACATTGCGAAACCACACAGATGAATAGCGACTGTGATTCATGTCACATGCCCCATTAAATGTAATCACACCCCTAGCCGGCTGAACTCCTGCTTTTTTTTATTGTTAACCCCCCTCCACGATTCCATTTGTTCTGTAATTTGGTGTACCCAACTGCAATTTACTGCAGTCTATGTTCTTGCTGACTCTGCCATCCTGAAGCTCGCGACTGCCACCACTGCTTACCGGAAGGCATTTGAAATTCATTAGGACCTTTTTCATCTGACTACGGTCGTCCATTGGTGGATTCGCTCAAATAATATATATTTTGTGATTTTTAGATAAACTACTAATATCCACAGCAGAAAACTAGGGTTTCTACTTTTCTTTTGCAGCCTTATCTTGTGGGTTAGCCAGCAGTCATGTGTCCCATAATCCCTCCGTAGGAACAGTTCCTCAAATCCAGTGTGGTGAGGATTGCCTGTGGGTGTGTGAATTAGCACACATGATCGCTGTGTATTTGAAGCAGTTTTTGCCCTGGGTTACAAGGCTCCCATTGAAGAAGGAGCTCTTAGATGGTTACCGGTCGGTCGAGACACTCAACAAAGGAATCCCTCACGCCTGGTCAACCGAGAGTTAACGTCACAGTTACTTGAGGAAAAACACATCACACTGTGACGCTAATGCTCAGGCCTCCCATTTTATGGTCTGGGTACATTTCCACTGGCCCAGTATCTCCACCCTAATCACCAGAACCTCTCTCCTTACCTTCTTCTCAGTCATATTTTAAGAAATAATTTCTTTAGTTGGGACCTCTTTGTTTTGTTTTTCTTTTACTTTTCTGTATAGTATACCCACCTTGTTTGTTATTAATCATATTTGAGATGCTTGGCATTTCTCCCTCCAGCTTTTTTTAATGCTGAGTCATCATTTCAGGAAACAACCACATAAACAAGAGTGTCAGACAAGAACTTTTGGCCTGTTTTAGGGATTTTGTAAAAAGAGTTCAGTCACCCTTCAGACCTTGCCTCTTTCTGCGTCTGTGTATTCTGTATATGTCATATGTGAGTTTGCTTGCCAGAGGCCTAACAGAATAAGTTCATTTCAGGCTAGTTGTTTGTGTCGCTCGGTGTGTATAAATATGACTGTTTAGTATCCGTGTGGTGAATACTTTGGCTACTGTTCTTCTGCGTCTGATGGATGAAAAGTTTCTTCAACCGTCATCTGTACTTCTTTGAAGGTGTCGGACATTTTGCTCCTCATTCGAAGAGCTTCGTCAACTGAAGTGAACTAAAGTTGTGCTGGTAACCCTGGCTCAGAATGTGGACACAGTTGACAATGCCAGACCTCTGCTCTGAAAGGTCCCTGCTGTAAGGTTGGGCGAGCAGTGGACTACTCCCTAAAGATAATCTGATTACTTATTTTGTTCTGATTAACTAATCTGATTACTTCTTTTGTTCTGATTCTTATCAGCTCACTTAAATTTAGAGTAGGTACCTCTCAGAGCAGAGGTCTGGCACCGCCACCGTTGTCCATTAGGGATATATATGTAGAGCTAGAGTTACCAGCAGAACTTTAGTTCGCTGACGAAGCTCTTCGGATGAGGAGTGAAAGGTCCGAAACCTTCAAAGAAGTACAGACGACGGCTGAAGAAACCTTTTCATCGATGGACCACTCCTGTACGACTGAGAGCATACACAGACGTCTGAGTCTGATGGTCATTCAAATATTATCTGTTAAATCTCTCTGCGTGGCCTGGATAGCCGGACAGTCGCTTCCACTGTGTTGGCCTATGTTCACCTACTTTGCCATGTAAACACAGATATATTGTTTGTTCATTTAACAATTGAAGTGGTTCTCTAATAGGTCAGTGAGCGAACCTTAACTTTCTGTTTTCTGTGTTATTAAGATCTCTTATATTCCATAGGATATCTGTTTGGTAATGCCAAATGAGTTTATTAAAACCTGTTGAGTCACACACGGGGGGCAGGGGGTGTCAACATGTCCAGCAGATAATTACCAGCAGTGTGGCACGGGGGCAGAGGTAATGGAGTTCATGCTGAATGGGGTGGAGAGCCAACTATTTGCTGGCACATAATTTCGAGGGCAGCACTCCCAGTGTTTGCACGGGAGAGTGTATCACCAGGGCAAGAGGCAAAAAATAGTTTTGTGTAAAGTGTGAAGCGCTGATGTACTGCCTTGACTGTTCATACCGACTGCTAATTAGCTGTATCTCTGACATTGGCTTAGACACAGAAACGCAGAGAATAGGAAAGCACCAGATTTATCAAGCAAAATGTTTATCTTAGATGACATATGGGGAAGTTTGTTTAGATGTTTTTTTTTTTTTTTTGCTCAGTGGCTTATGTGGCATGGAGATGTTTCAAAATGTGCAACGCAATTCGTTATTCCACAAGCGAGCGCTTTGTCTCTCTATCTCACTTGTGCTGTTGTTGTATTTTACTTATTGAAACAGGAACTTAAAGACCTGACCCAGCGAAATGAATGCTTGGATCTAAAAGGTAAGCATCAAAAAATTGTCACAAGTTCATCATTTTAATTTCTTATATTTGATGACAACCTACACAGTACAGTGAACCCTCATGCATGTGCCGTGTCTGTTTGTGCACAGGTGAAAAATTGGACTACAAGGCTTGCGAATCCCTGGAAGAAGTTTTAAAGAGAGTCCAATTTAAAGTCATAGACCTGGAGCAGACCAACCTAGATGAAGATGTAAGAAGAAATGCGTTTTATTTCTCAATATTCCAGACTCGTGTGACCAAGGAGTTAAGTGTGTGTCATTTTTGTATTATTTCATGCCCCCCTCTAGGGCTACAGGCATGTAAGAGGCAGTTACTATTGATTGGATTAGCCTTTATTCGTCTCGCAGTGGAGAAATTTACATTTCACAACAGCAAAGTTATGAAAGGAAGAGGAATGGCGAGAAAGAAGTAGAAAAACAAAATACAGGAGCAGCTGGAAAGGCAGCCACTCTCGCATTGCTATCTTGAAGTCAAAAGAACAAAATGATAAAATAATATGACAACACAAAGACACAGACAGTCATTCAATCAAGCACTTTCTGCATTCTCTTTGTTGCATAAAGCAGTTCTAGATAAAAGAGGAGCGGATCAAACCGTCCTTTTCATCAGTGGATCAGGGACATGGAGGAACGTGCACATCTACAACAAGCTAAATGTTGAAAGCAATCACAAAACTGTAGCATCCATTGATGAAAAGAGATTTTCTCACATCTCCTGTCCCACGTGAATCCGCTTCAATTCCAAGCTGCGACTGTTCTAAATACGCATTGGCGCTCTGCTCTATCATGTAGACCCAAGGAACCCAACCTGTCACAAAATAGCTAACTATAAAACACTGTGAGTTTTATATCCAGTCACAGACACAAATTGTACTTGCAACCAGATTGAGGTTGTACTGGCATAGAAAGCTCACTTTAATTACTGCATGCCGTTTTGTTCCGCTGCCCTCACAATTCTTTCCCTACAAATACAGACAGTCAAGAAAACCTGTCGTTTTCAGATGCGCATACACAAGGAAGGGAACCAAATAGCATCATCTCAGCCTGAGGTGGATGAGCCCAACTGAAATAAGAACCCGAAGGCAAAGCAGCAAGTGGATCTATTGAAGGGCATGAGTTCATTGCATCCAGTTGGTGTGATGGGAATAGATTGACACTTAACAGTGATGTGTGAGGATCTGCAGGATAGATCATTTTCAAAAGGAATCAGATATAAAACCAGATAGGGTGGTCTGCTTTTGAATTTGATGTATATGCATACACAAACACATACACACGTACAGTGTGTGTATATGTCTTTTGCACATCTATATACTCTATAAATGTTTCAAATCATCAAACCAAATTGAATATCACTCCAGAGACAATTCAACATATTAACACACCCAAAACTTTTCTGACCCTCTTTGACCAAGGAATGTCTCCCCTTGTTGTATCACAAAAAGTGTATTTTTTGTAAAGATGTCTGGTGCTAAAATGGCACAGCATTTGATCAAAAGACAGCAGCGTGGCATTGCTGCTTTGCTACCTCACTACCAGGACTTCTTGCTGTTTGCTGTTCATAATTGGAATAATTGGCTTGGAATTGAAGCGGATTAACATGGGACAGGAGATGAGACAATCTCTTTTCGTCAATGGATACTACAGCTTCGTGTTTGGTTTCAACATTTAGCTTATTGCAGCTTCAGCGCTAAATAAATCAACATGTATTGTATTGTATAGGTGCAGTCGTGCACAATTCGCCTTGACGTCTTTCATCCACTGGTGAAAACGACACTTTGAGCCTCTCCTTTTTCATCTAGAACTGCTTCATACAACAAAAAGGGTGCAGAAAGTACTTCAGATTGAATGGATGCCTGTGTATTTTGTGTTACACATTATTTGTTTTGTTTTTTATTGTTTTGACTTCAAGATGGCGCTGCGAGAGTGGCTACCTTTACAGCAGTTCCTGTATTTTGTTTTTCTACTTCTTTCCTTTCTACTTAGCTGCTGTGAAATGTAAATTATCCATTGTGAGACTCATAAAGGCGAATCTAATCTAATAAATAATATATGGTAATAAATAGGGACATCACAATATTTTTTTTTACCCCTCACACAACACCCATTCTGCCGATAACTAATCCCGATCTACAAGTGGTCCACATCTGCTCTTCAATTTCTAAAATCCGAGACCCCCCCTCCCTGCATCTCCCTGTCATGCAACAGTTACCATGATTACAACTACAGTAATCCAAGCATACAGAACAGGCTTGACCCATCAAATGTATCTAACATTGTTCAACGTTGGTTATGTGTCAATTGATTCTTGCCATTTGCTTTTATTGATTTATTTTTTGTTTTCTGCTTCTTAGGGCGCCTCGTCTCTGTTTGACATGATTGAGTACTACGAGTCAGCCACACACCTCAACATCTCCTTCAATAAGCACATAGGCAGGCGAGGATGGCAAGCCGCCGCTCACATGATGAGGAAGGTATGCCGTAGACTCCATTGCAGCTTCCGTTGGGTTGTGTATGTGGATCGATCATGTTACGATTTCGATGTTTGCGTCTGATACTTCTTGAATGTAAATTTCAATTTGGAAACAAATCTACTGATGTGCCACCACCAGTCGATCACATTGATGTCCAATGTTAGATATTAGCTACATTTTGTGCAAACAATGTTTATTGAGTTTTTTTTTTAATGGAAAAATGGCAGAACCAAGCTTTCTTGTTTCCTGGTGCATTTCAATTTTTCCATTTAGTTGATTCACTGAATAAAAAATCAACACAATATCCAGTTCGACATGATAATGTCAAAACGCTCCAAAATGGTTAAGCTAGCTATCTAGCGAGCTAGATAGCTAGCTATCTCTGTATTTGTATGTACAGTTCAGTTGTGTTTAACTTTTTGGGATCATTACAAATGTAAATGAGAACCATTAGTGTAAGGGTAGAGTCTGCTGTTTATTATTGAATTAACGGCAAGGAACTATAATAATAGAACTATTTTTACCACTTTTCCAAAACATATTTTGGACTGTCAATTGATTCTTTTATGCTCAGTTTAAGATGGTTTCTGTGTGTCTGGCAGCAGAATTAAATTTGTAATGAAGGGATGAGTGTTTTAGGAGCGCTAATATCGTTGTGTGATTATATGCTGAATCTTATTAGTCATCACAATTGTGTTGTTATGAATAAATCCGCCGCAAAAAAAGGTCATGAATAAACATTTAAAGTTATTTTTCGGTGCGTATGTTGATTTTTATCTATCGCTGCCTGGAATACATAACAATGTGTACACTCACGAGGCATATCAGACACACGAGATTCAATTCAAGAGTTGGATAAACAAATATATTGAACTTGATGCTTTGACTGACGTTTAAATTGCTTCATGGGATGTATGATGAGTCTTCGTGACAGGTATGTCTTTCCATCGGTGCAAGATCGGCACTGCTTATTTTTGGGTGTTTTCTGACTCAGATGGTCTCATCCCCTTACAGCAATCGTGACACTCACAGGCGACATAATGTAATAGATGACTCAAGGCTGTCACTTGACATGCCATGTTGTGTTGGTTTCAATTCATTATGTTCATTATTTCGTAGATGATATTATTTCAATTTGATCAAAGTGACCATAGAAAGGTCTTGTTTGTTTGTTTTCAAACTGCATGCCTATATTCTCTCAAATTATGGTCTGTGCCTTAAAAATAGCCACTAATCTGTTGAGCAAATAAAATACACAAGTATCACTTTTGTCACCATGACGACTAGTGGGTGGAGCTATGAACCGTACTGAATTTTCCGACCCCTGCGGCAAATATTTGGAGGAGGAAAAAAAGCGATGAACGATTTATTGTGGTTTTGTTGGTTCACCCCTCCCTTGTCCAAACTGTTCATGTAAATCCCGCTTGCGCAATTTTAACACTTGCTAATTTAACAACAGATGATTATCTGATAAGCTAATCGCATTCATCTGTCGAAAACGCATTATCCTAATTGTTACATGATTGTTTTAACACCATCACAGACAAGCTCTCTTCAGTATCTGGATGCAAGAAACACGCCACTTCTGGACCACTCGGCTCCCTTTGTGGCTCGAGCGCTCAGGATCAGCGGCAGCCTGGCGGTCCTGCACCTGGAGAATGCCAGCTTGTCCGGCAGACCGTTAATGTTGCTGGGTAAGCCTTGGACAAACCATGATGACCTTGTTTAATCAATGAATGAACTCATTTCATGTTTATTTTGTATAGCAACAGCTCTGAAAATGAACATGAACCTGCGGGAGTTGTACCTTGCCGACAACAAGCTCAATGGCCTGCAGGATTCAGCCCAGCTTGGCAATCTGCTCAAGTTTAACTACAACATCCAAATTCTGGACCTGCGCAACAACCACATCCTGGACTCAGGTGCTGCTACACCCCGTATTAGTCCATTTATTGGTCATTTTGGGCCAAAACAATTAATTGAAGAGCTCAAACAATTAAATTACAAAAAAAGAAAAAAAGAAAACTTTGCTATTACTTTTTTTACGAGTGTAACTGCAGACTAATGCTTCACCCTTTGTAGAAATAAATTGCTGCAATATCAACATTCCAGGAGGGGAGAGTGCGTACAAGAAAGAAAACATTTGTTTTTTCATAATTTTAAGTCAAATGTCTGTAATGTAAAGGAAAACCAAATAAAGTACCACAACAGGATATCCACAAATACTATACACATTATATACAATGTTACGTGTTTTAATAAAGACATTGCTCTTCGAAACTTAGCATAATGCCCTCGCCCGTGGTTACGAATACATACAGCCACCGGTGCATGACAAAAATAGAGAACAATAACTTTTTTAAATCATGCAATTCAAGCATGATTTCATGGAAAACACTATTGTTTTTTGCCTTTTTTCACAGAACAAACATCTAAACAGGACTTTCGTTCTACAAAACAACACAAAACGGCAGCGCAAAAAGGGATTTTGATATGAATTAATAATGCAAAATCAATTTGTAAGCTATTACCTGGTTAACTCTTTCACTGCCAGACGTGCAAAAATGTGTCCACTCCGGTGCCAGGGATTTTGTCATCGTCACTGGAATTCCAGGACCCACACAATATTGAGTTGTACAACTACATAAACATTCAAGACAGTGTTAGAAACCTTATACTCTCTTCTTTCATCAGAAAAGAAGTTAATTCATAAATTATATGGGCCTCGAGTTATATGAGCTTGAAATTAGGGTGGCCCTCCGAAATACAACGCAATACATATATATTGGTTTATATAGCGCTTTAACAACAGCTGAAGCTGGAACAAAGCGCTAACATGGAAAAAAAGGAAATGCTGCCCTCCTGCGGAAAGGAAAAAACATTGCCAGAGGTCTGGCCATGTCTGCTTTATCGACACCCAAGCAAGAAAAACGAAACCCAAACAAATTCGGGAATGGCGCTCTACGTCATATTTTCAATTCCCAAATAAATTCGGGAATGAGTTAATCTCTACTTAATCCTGTTTAATAAATAGGATGATAATCGATTCTAAAAATGTTCAATAGCTGCAGCCATAATCGGAATGATCATTAGGAACTCATACATAACAAGACCTTCTCCATCCTAATCGTTCTGTAAATGTAATGATAATGTTGTTGTAAAATCTCAAATATCCATGTTGGCAAAAACACTCCGGTATCTCTTTTGATGCGTGTGAATACAAAAGGGACTCATGAGCTCATCAGCATCCAAGAATTCAGTGCCCACATATTTATTCAATCTCCATTTATGTAACCGATGCACACAGAACACAAATAGATCTCTCAGCTGGAGACTTGAGTCGTGGTTGATGAATATGAATGCAGACGCTAGAATTTTATCATTGCCATCTGTCTGAACGGTTCATCCCGAGTTATTTTTGTTGGGGCGATCTCTCTTTTTTAGAAACCTCATTTAGCACTGCCTGATTTGCTACAATGTGTTGATGCGTTACAAAACAATATCTTCATGCTCATGATCCTTTCTCACTTGGATGCTGATGCTAATGACAATTTTTTCTCGCTTTAGATGAAATGACTGTATGTGTGTGGGGTGGGGGTGTTGTCACAGGTTTGGCCTATGTGTGCGAAGGACTAAAAGAGCAGAGGAAAGGCCTCGTCACATTGGTGCTATGGAACAACCAGCTGACACACAATGGCATGGGCTACCTAGCTGCTGCACTGGTATACACACACTCACACGAGCTTTGTTAAATTGAAAGATGACAGCAAGACAATATAATGGAATTGACTTGACGAGTGTCATGAAACAATGAAGTGAATCGCTGGATAACAAATGACAAAAACCCACCTATTTAAAATTGCTTTTTTTGTGTAGCTCTATCTCTTGTTTCTATTTATAATTGTATTATATTTATTGTATTTTTATTTTTTATTTATTATTGTATATATGCTTGTCTGTGACTGTAAAGTGTCCTTGAGAGCTTTGAAATGCGCTTGAAATAACATGTATTATTATTATTATTATTATTTAAAAATGTAGTTTTGTCTCATCTATCTGAATTAGTTCATTTTATTTAAAGCGCATCTTGGCAAAAAGGTGACATCTTAAAAGCATGAGTGTTCAGTAGCATGCAGCTCACGCTACTTGAGGAAAACTAAATTCATTCGTCTTGTTTGTTTTGAAGAGTGGCCTCATCCTCGTCACATTGATGCCGGCCAATAAGGAGCTCATTGTTTTGCCATTCCTCATTTAGACTACACGGAATGCCTGCTTGTCAGAGCAGCGCACGAGAATCAAAACAATGGCTTCAGATTCGGAGAATATGCTTTCTTGTTACTCATCCAGTTACGAATATGATTCAAATAGTTCTGAAGAAGAAAGCATACATGTTTGCAATCGATTAAAGAATTTATTCCGTGTCATTTTGAGGCATCAGGGGTGGGAAATGTCACAGCCAAAAAAGGCAGAACATGACGACAAAGCCGTGCAAGGAATTAATCTGCCCGTTTCCACAGGCTGATTAATTCCTTACGTGGAGCTTTGTCACCCTCTTCTGCCTTTTTGTGGTCCTACACTACATTTTCAGACCAAACTACAGCAAAATGCATTGACGTGATGGAAGGACTGCGACATTGTGTCCTTTTTTCGGTCAGGGGCGTTCCTTCAGTGACGTAACATACGGACTCATCACCAACTCAAAAACAAGACTTCCGGAATATTCAGCGCAGTCTTAAAACGTAAAATATAGCTATATGCGGTGGAATCTTTGTAAAATCCGCTCAGTAGAAGTCATTTGAAGACATTTTACAAATTATGGACATAACTTGTCCGGAGACGTCGGTTGTCCTTTAAGTAGACACCAATAAGAAATATTGTGCTAAGTCTGTGCGCTTTGTCTTCTCCGTAATATCATGTAATATCAAAATAGCACAGGATTGTGTAGTATATAAAAAAATAGAAAATGTTTATTTTATGTATGAATACATTCCTTGACTTGAATTAAAATTGCTGATATATTAGAAAAATAGATTTTAGTCAAGCAATGGTATTTCAAAATATTGCAATTTAGAAATATGCTCCAATGTATTTTGGTTTATTTCAATCAGTTTTGTATACTTCGGCAATCTACTTCAATCGGGCCCAATCAATTTTAGAATTTGGCCCTCCTTTTCAGACATAAGGGGGCCCCCTTTTAAATTTCCCACCTGCATCCCTGCAATAAGATTGCTTCTCAAAAATGTTCAACACTGACCTATAGTATCTCTCAATTGTTTGATGACTTGTTCAGCGCTTGCTTGTTTTACATTCCCTCAGCCTTGCACCCAGAGTCTAGAAACACTGAACCTGGGTCATAACTCAGTGGGCAACGAAGGCATCCACAAGCTGAAGGATGGACTGATCACCAACCGCTCCGTGCTCAGACTGGGCCTCGCCTCCACTAAACTGTCCTGTGAAGGTGACAAATAAAGGACATTCCGAGTTTTACAATTCAAGGTATTTGTGCATTTTTTTCACCCAAACGTGTTTCTTCTCCCCACTTTTCCGTTATAGGGGCGGTAGCTGTGGCTGAATTTATCGCCGAGAGCCCCAGGCTGCTACGTTTGGATCTGCGAGAAAACGAGATCAAGACAGGTGGACTGATGGCGCTGTCGCTTGCCCTGAAAGTCAACACCTCTCTTCTGCGCCTTGACCTGGACCGGGAGCCCAAGAAAGAAACTGTGAGCATTTGCTCGTGAATAATTAACAGTTTGTGGAAAGATTAACTATTGTGTATTTAAAAAAAAGGCCATGACACGAAATAGATTCACATTGCCTCTGTTTTGTTGTAATACTTTGTAGTTTTTCTAGTTGGAATTCAGCACTTTTACTATTTGATGTTCTGATTCTTATTGGATTAGAACATGAGTCTGAAGATTGGATTCCATGCACGGTCTTGATTATTTATGCTGCTAGCATACCAATTGCTGTGACATTACAATTGCACCGCTCAAAGTAAAGACTAAATATCAAAGAAAATATTAGTGCTTACATTCCAACATTATACAATGTGTTTTTGCTTTTAAAAAGGCAGCGGTCCACTAACCTTTTTCACATGTAGACATATTTAGTAAGAATCAGCATTATAGGTACATATTGCCAGACTTGTGCAAAAATGTGTCTACTCCAGTTCCAGGGTTTTTGTCATTGTCACATGAATTCCAGGACTCACAGAATATTGAGTTTTAGGAGTACAGAAACATCCAATACACCGTTAGAAACCTTAGACTCTCTTCTTTCATCAGAGGAAAAAAAGAGTTAATTCCTAAATTATATGGGTCTCGAGTTATATGAGCTTGAAATGAGGGAGGCTGTCCAAAATACAATGCAACACCTACATATTGGTTTATATAGCGTTTAACAACAGCAGAAGCTGTAACAAAGCGCTAACATGGGAAAAAAGGAAATGCTGTCCCGTTGTGGAAGCAAAAAAAAAACATGGTCAGGGGTGTGAATCGTGCTTTATCGGCATCCAAGCAAGAAAAAAGAAAACCCGAAATTATTCGGGAATGGCGCTCTACGTCATATTTTCAATTCCCGAATAAATTCGTGAATGGCAGTGAATGAGTTAAGTAAATGAAAGTGTTATGTTTTTTTTCTGCACAAAGATCACTTCACCTCCAGTTAAAAATATCACCCACCGTTTGGTATGTTAGCCTGACTGAAATTTTTAATGTCTGATTCAATTTTTTGTGCTGGCATATAATTGTTTACCGCCACATGGTGGTCCACCGTGGAATTACTCCTAAAATAAATGGTATTCCAAACTAAATAGAGATTGGTGGGCGGTATGGATTGGATTGGATTGGATTGGATTTGCCTTTATTCGTCTCGCAGTGGAGAAATTTACATTTCACAGCAGCAAAGTTATGAAAGAAATGAAAGTAGAAAAGCAACTTTGTACTGCTACTATACCTAATTCACCACAGTGGTAAAAATAGGTGCAAAATATTGAAATTGTGACTTTGAGAATGAATCTTTATATGGTTCCGTTACACTTTGAAGACCTATTTTTATCCTCCAGGTGAAGAGTTTCATTGAGACCCAGCGTGCCTTGCTGGCTGAAATCCAGAATGGCTGCAAGAGGAACTTCGTCCTGGCCAAGGTGAGGGAGGAAACGGAGCAGATGATGAGGCAGTCTGCATCCATGGCTGAAATTGCCACCGAAGACGGGATAAGAGAAGAAGAACGAGATGAAAGCAATGATCAGAGACAAGGGGCTCAAACAGGAAGCGAAGAACAGCCGAGCAGCGAGGCGAAGACAATCACCGAGGTGAGTGTTTCTCCGTTGAACCTAGACTCCGACTCCGACACTGAAGATGAGGAGGAAGTCATCACGAAGACCTCGCTTGATCCAAACGCGCTCCAAAGTCCCCCTCAAAGTGAAATGGTCGCACCCACGTCGAGCCCCTTGCAAGCTTCCCCTGCGCCCTCAGCGAACATCATTTCAGAAATCACCGTCACCGACAGCCCGGTTGCTCCAAGCACACCTCCCTCTCCGGGCCGCTGCATTTCCGTCTCCAGTCCCGGGCGGGGTCACAAGATCTTCATGGTGACTCGGGTGGAGAGTCCACCAGAGGCTCAGACAGGCGCAGTCCACCCACAGGGGCCATTGAAGGAGACTTCAGAAACCATTGCCAAGCAAATGCAGCCGACGCATGAAAACTTAGATGGCACCAAGTGCACACTCGAGCCCAGTCGCGACCAAAATGTAACTGGAAGCGGTTTTGAACCGCCATTGACAAGTCATCAGTCACCAGTCTTGAATTTAAGCCCTTTGTCTGCTCAGCCTGCAGCCCCCAAACCAGATACCCCCAATGAAGAACTGAAAGACCCTTTTCCAGTGGAGGAGAGTCAAGCGGCGCTACTAGAACCCGCAAGTGACGACTCCGAAGATGAAATCCAGACCTCAGTATCCACGCCGGACCTACAAGATTTTGAACATCAGGATGATATCATAGACACGAACGCTAGTTCCTTGCCCGTGACTACAAACGACAGCCACAGTCTAAAACTGCATGAGGAACCTCATCAAACTGAGCGAGATGGACAGGAAGTAGTAGCACAGCCCGTCCCCACCGACCAACCGACATCCGTCACCGCCGTCCATCCTGAAACGGAGGACTCCAGCGAGGAGAGCTCCGCCGACGAGGGTGAGCCAGAGGTCACCAGTTCAGTTTTGCCCAACGGCTTGAAACCCGAATTCTCCCTCCACCTCCTCGACGCCGATAGCCCCAAAGCTGGCAGGTGTGTCATGGAACACGGTATGTGCGTGTAGAAGCCATGACACTTGATACTCGGAATGTGTTAATAAATATTTAATGTGTGTGTTTTGTTGTTGGTTGTGTAGTGAGTGTGAGCTGCACACAAGACCTGGAGGAGCTCCTTCTGGACGCCAGTTTGGACACCGGTAGAGACGCACCATGAAGAAGGTTTGTTCAGTGAAACTTAGCATATAAAGCGGCAAATACACACATCGCCAAACACGACTGAACTAGATCATATTGGAGAAAAAAAATGTTTTTGTTTAACCGGATGGCGGATGTTAGCTGTTTTAAATTTGGCTAGAATGGGCTGATTTTTTTTTGTGTCCGCAATATTGTAATACAACAAAAATAATCAGAATCGGAAAGCCTTTAATTGTCCCACAATGGGGAAATTTACAATCTACTGCAGCAAAATTTATTATTATTATTATATTAATATAGTACTATTGTCATATCGTATCATATAATATATAATATCATATAATACAGTGATACCTCAGCTTACAAACGTAATCGGTTGCCAGAAAGTGTGTGTAAGGCGAAAAGTTCGTCTGCCAAACATTTATTTCCCATAAGAAACCATTAAAAATGAGAATAATCCGTTCCCAGGTCCCCATAAAACATAATTTTCTACTAAATAAGTCTTTAAACTACACAAAATATACCTTATTTTATGTATAGTAAATGTGCTATTGTATTATAATTCAATAAATAAACGGTACTGTCTCATAAAGTCGTTTTATTTACCTTTGTCATGGTAATTGTCAATGGATGGTAGCAGCGGTCGATTTAGCATACTGGTACTGGGATACTAAGTCACACAAACGCACACCTCGTTCGTGTTTTT
Organism: Hippocampus bargibanti; assembly: GCF_051943395.1. Classification (NCBI taxonomy): domain Eukaryota; kingdom Metazoa; phylum Chordata; class Actinopteri; order Syngnathiformes; family Syngnathidae; genus Hippocampus; species Hippocampus bargibanti. The sequence goes on from NC_142747.1 coordinate 15,914,407, forward strand.
CGATGATCACCTTCTTATTCTCGACCGTAATTTCACAAGAATGCGAGGATATGTTATGTCATCTTTGGCTTAACACTAGCCTGTGGTGGGGTCTTTTTCGGTTCCATAATAGCAAAACTATCCTTGATAACAAACCACGTGTGCACTCAAAGAAAGGGGGTGTGGAAAACTAGTCCGCCAGCCACCGTGGCGCTCCGTGTGGTTTGGTTCGTTTGCCGAAAACTAGTTCGTATGCTAAGATTATATTCTCGCGTATTTAATGTTCATAAAGCGAAAAGTTTGTGGAACAACTACACCAATCAAATTGGATGGAAATGCCCAAACACTGCAATCTTAAAGGACAACCGTCGTCTCCGGACAAGTTTTGTCCATAATTTGTAAAATGGCTTCAAATGACTTCTACTGAGCGTATTTTAATAATATTCCGCCGCATATAGCTATATTTTATGTTTTACGACTCATGCTGAATATTCAGGGAGTCTTGTTTTTGAGTTGGTGACGAGTCCGTACGTGACGTCAGAAAAGGACCGCCTCCTGACCGTAAAAAAGACGCATTGTAGCATCTTTACATCACGTCAATGTATTTTGCTGTACTGTTTTTTTTTTTTAACCGTGTGTTACATCCAAAAGCCGCCAGCAGAGGGAGTCCAAGCTCCATGGAAATTTATCAGCCTGTGGAAACGGGCTGATTCATTCCTCACCGGAGCTGGTCGCCATTTTTCTGCCTCTTTTTGGGAGAGACATCCCCCCCCCCCCCCCCCCCCCCCCGCCCATTTGCCTCAAAATGGCCCAAATAAATTCTTTAATCGATTGCAAACATGTATGCTTTGCTCATCAGGACTATTTGAATCATATTCATAACTGGATGTGTAACAAGAAAGCATATTCTCCGAATCTGAAGCCATTGTTTTGATTCTAAAGCAAGGCAAGACGTCTTGGCGTGACGTCACGAAAATGCCCAATTCGCAGCTCAATTTTTTTGCAGATTTTGGACACTTTAAGTCATTTTTATTGGTGTTTTGCATTTGACTAAAAATATCATACTGCGTGTTTTGAGTATTTTCGATGCTATAAAACGTTTTTCTGGTGTCAGTTAAAAAACAAAAAAGTGACGTCGGTTGTCCTTTAAAGCGCTATATGTAAACATTTCAGATTCTCATCCTACTTTTCACCTCAGCTTCTATTCCACAAAGTTTTCTCAGCCAACTTCCTGTCTTCCGCAGGTCCGGTGGGGGCAGGACAGAGTCAAGAACTAGTCCTCTGTCTGACCTTAGCAAATCCAGGCATCTCTTCCTAAGGACGCTCGAGTCAAAAACGCGCAATGGAAATGCTAACTATCGAAGCGCGCACGCATTCACATACACAAATAATGAAAAATTAAATGAACATGACATCACTACAACCACTGGAGCGTGGGGTGGGGGGGAGACCAAGTCACCATGCTGTCATCACATTTTATATATTTTTTTGCAATTATTTCCAATGGCAACAAGGATGGACGGGTGCAAAAAGAAAAACACTAACCAAAGACCAATCGGGTATGCATGTGTGCGCGCGTGTGTGGTTGCAGTCAGGAAAGCTGTCAGTGCTAGCTTGGCCAATAATAACAATTATGGACCTTGCTGATGAGCGCACCCCCTGGCTTTAATGTCACAGCACTGCATTCAGTGACCATGAAAGGGGGTCGTTGTTTTGTCATCCTTCTTCCGAGTTTCAAGGCACCTGCGCCAAAGTGATCCCGCCTTCCGGTTTTCGTCTTGTCTGGTTGTCACTTTGGACCCTCAGGAATGAACACAAACCAAACCTGAAGCCACAACCCATCAGTGCTTGCTTTTTCAGGTTGCTCACATCAATAAATCATCTCCTCTTCTTCCTTTTCGTTGCCCTTTTTTTATTCTTTATTTTTTGGGGGGAAGTCCTGCACCTTAGACAAATCATTTGTATTTATTTGACGAGTTTTTGGGGATTTATCCAGCCTTTGCTCCTTCATTTGTTTTAAAAGCCCACCCGGTTTTAGATTTATTTGGGGAAATACTTTTTCACCGGGCAGGGGGCATTGGGAGGTAGGTAGGTTTGGAGTGATTGACTTGTTCGGTAGCAGTCGGGGTGTATTCTTGAAAAAGCAAATAAAGTTCGGTCATCCGAAAGCAAAATGTCACGTGGTGCCGTTGACGCGAGTTGGCCGCTAGAGGGCACTGCTCCCAACACGCTGCTGCTCGCCGAGTCACATGACTGCACTAAGTAAAACGCTTCTCGTTTTGCATCTCCACCGTTTGTAAAAATGCTTTTAATTTTTAGATATTTTTCATAAATTGTTAACTTAATTCAAAAATCTGCTGGTAATCACAACGATATGTATGGATGGCGAAATTTGGTTCACTCAAATAAATGCATGTGATGACTCTAGTGTTGACTTTGAATTATTTTTCCCGCGATTCACATCAAAGTGGGAATACCTACGATTTAATTGATAATCTGACGTCTGTGCTGTGTTATTATTAATTTCTCGAGGTTCTTTCGTTGTGTAGTTTTTTTACCTACAATATATCAATCAGAAATTAACATGTGTGTTTTATTTTTATATATATATATACATATATGTAAACCATTGGTGGACCAAAATAACTACAGTAAAGTCTCGTTATATCGATATCGGATATAAATAACAACATCAATAACAATAATAATGATATTATGATGATGATGATGATGATCATGATGATTATTATTAAATAAAAAATAACAACAACATCAATATTAATAATAATAATACAGTAAAGTCTCGTTATATCGATATCGGATATATCGATAGTCCCGGTTATATCGATACTATTTCTATGCACGCACGGAGAAAATTACACGCAAACAGGGTCGGATATATCGATAGTCCCGGTTATATCAATATTTTTTCGGACTCCCTTGAATATCGATATAACGAGACTTTACTGTACATTCATCACAATCATTGAGAATGTTGCACAAGTGTGTGAAACCTTTTGAACCTATTGATGTGGTTGTGTTCACAAGTAATCAATCGGATTTAAGATCGGTTAAGTGAGAGAGTCGGCACATATCTGCCATTTAAAGTGCTGCTGATTAACCCCAAATGTGGTTTAAATGTTTTAATAGTCTCCTGAATCTTTTTCTTTTTCCTTCTTTGCCGATGTTTTTTTTTTTTTTTTGCTAACAACAACTGGTACGTATTTAGAAATGATCATTATTTCTACCATGAACCGCAGCTGAGGAACAACATCCCCAAACATTAATGCTGCCACTGTTGTCCTTCACAATCGAAATTAATTTTAGGTTTTGAATAGTGTTGGGGATTACAACCAAAAAAGTCAATCTAAATTTTCTTGTGGTTTTTTTTTCACATTTTCTCCACATCCCCTTCGGAGATTTGTTTTTATGTTTTTTGTAAAATGGAACCACGCTTTTCCAACCTACGAGATAGTAGTCACGTGTACTAAGTAAGTCAGTACTTACTAGAAATTCCTGGAGCTCCTTCATTGTTGCTGTTGGCCTCTTTACGTGTCGTGAATTTTAGAGGCAGGTCCACTTTTGTGGGTAGTGAGTCATTTCCAAATGTTAATTACTGTCCTCGTTGTGGTCAATGGTGTATTTAATGCTGTGGAAATTCAACTGACTGATATTTTTTACATTTATACATTTTGAGAGTCAATGTACAACACCTAAATACTACCACAACACAATGCAATTGGTGGTATTCTTTTCCTGTTGTGTCTAAAAGGGAAAAAAAGTACATACTATACAACTCGTCTCATGCACCCACCAGGGGGGTGAGCAACATGGCGAGCGATCAAAAGTGTCCTTGCTGGGTCTCCGGGTGGGCTTAGTTGTACTTCAGGAATGTGACAGCAGACTGGAGAACATTGGGGATTTATTCACAGTGTCAGACCCCATCTGACCTGTTGACACGCAGTCCACTGGACGGAAAGCAAAGCTGTCGCTTCACTCCTGGGAACAGCAGTGGAATACTCTACTTGGACATGTACTTTTGTATCAATGGCCACGGAAACAGAAACGCCATGTTCTGAAAAAAAACCTCCCTAACCTAGAAACAAGCTTTTTCATTTTTTACTCACTGACCCAAGACACCAAGAAAGCAGTTCCCTGTACTGTACTTGGTGATGTGATTATGTAACCATACAGCACATTGAATTTACATCAGGACTTTTTAGCATCACTCCAAAAATGACATTAAACACATATGTCTATTAAAAAAATGTGCTTATCTATCTAGCTATGTAGCTAGTTTAGTTACATTTTGGATTGGATTGGATTGGATTTGCCTTTATTAGTCTCGCAGTGGAGAAATGTACATTTAACAGCAGCAAAGTTCTGAAAGAAATGAGAGTAGAAAAGCAAAATACAGGAGCTGCTGGAATTTAGCTAGCTAGTTACATCAAATGAATCTAACTAGCTAGATCTAGTTAGATCAAATGAAAGGTTAGCTAGCTAACTAGCTAACCTTTCTTTCAATCAATTTCTGGATAATTCCTACACATCCTCCTTAATTCCTTCGGAACATTTCCAAATGTGAAACTTCCTGAAATGGAGCGTCTTAAGTAACATGATCGTGACGAAGCGCTGAAACAAACATTGCATCTATTCTTTAATAAAGAAGTAAGTAATAGATGCATTGTCTCAGTTCTTCCAACAGGTAAACACATCTACAAATTTCAAGGGTTCTTCGGTTTAGTATTGCTAACTAGCTAGCTAACTTGCTTGCTAGCTAGCACGAATAGATGGAATGTTTGTTTCGGCGCTTCGTCACTATCATGTTACTAAAGACGCTCCATTTCAGGAAGCTAGATAGCTGAATAGCTAGCTAGCTAGCTAGATAGATAGATAGATAGATAGATAGATAGATAGATAGATAGATAGATAGATAGATAGATAGATAGATAGATAGATAGATAGATAGATAGATAGATAGATAGATAGATAGATAGATAGATAGATAGATAGATATGGATGGATCTAATTGTTTTTATCAAAAATGGAGTCCAGGTTCACAACTACAATCAGCACGTTTGTGCAGTGAACAGCTTGTACGGCGTCTTATCAGCGTGAGTGAGGTCATGTCTTTAAGTGGCACATTGATTTATGAGGTTTCATGCTGTCTGCTGCCATCATTTTTTTAGACACAGCATTGACGCCGGTCGTTTCTTGTCTCTACCTTGCTTGTCATCCCTGTTTTTTTTCTTGTGGTCTCGAGTGTCTGTTTGTTGAACTTCATATCTCCTGCTCGGTGCAACAAAAAATCGGAATACTGTACTCCTCGTCGATTCTCTAACAATAACAGCGCCACTGCCAACAGCTGTAGTGGTTGTGCAATTACATTTTATTCTTGTAGGGCCAAAAAAAGCATGTTCCCCATAGTACACCCGACCCCCCCTGGCATTGCACAACAGCCCAAGGGGGCGCTCCCCACTATTTGAGGACTTCTTGTAAAGCGATAGAGAGGAAAAAAAAGAAAACGAAAGATAGAAGGGAGGGAGGACGATCGCGACTGTCTCCCCTTGTCTCACATGACAGAGATTACTAGAGTGAAATTTGGAAGAGGAAGAGGAGGGAGTAATAGTGGGAGGGGGGAGGAGAGGTGTGGTAATACAGCACGTAATGAAAGATTCTGGATTCGAGCGCACGAGCGTCCACTCACTCTCTGTCACGGGTCCTCATCTTCGCAGGTAATTATGACTTTTTTTTCCAGGTTCTAAAGTACGAGAATAGGCGAATTCTAAGTACATTGTTCATCTGTGTGGCATTTGTACTTTGCACAAGTGGTGCAACTGTCCTACTTGTGCAAAGTACAAACTCGTGCATCCTCAAGCACCGATATATATTGACGTAACCGTGCACGTATGTCTACTACACTACGCAAAGAATTACTGAAACTGCATGTTGAATGAATGTTTTTTCAATCAATTAAAATGCATTTGCTTAGAACGTTTCAATTTCATTCAACTTTGAAGCGCCACAAGATGGTAGCAAAGTACTCCAAAATGAAACATGAACGCATCAAAAAGGAACAGAATCATAAACGCATTACTTACAAGGTGTATTCAGGTCAGTCTCGCAATGCAACAGAGTGAAACTACTTAGTTACCGTACCCAAGTGTGATTCTTACGTAACTTTAACTCATTCACTGCCAGACGTGCAAAAATGTGTCCACTCCATTGCCAAAGGTTTTGTCATTTTCACTCTAATTGCAGGATCCATAGTATATGTATTAAGTTTTAGGACTACATAAACATTCAATTTAGCGTAAGAAACCTTACATTCTCTTTTTTCATCAGAAAAAAAGTTAATTCCTAAATTATGTGGCTCTGGAGTAATCTGAGTTTGAAATGGGGGCAGCTGTACAAAATACAATGCATACATAATGATGTATATAGCTGAAGCTGTTACAAAGCGTGGACATGGACAAAATGCAAATGCTGCCCCCTTGTGGAAGAAAAAAATACATCGCCAGAGGTCTGACCAGCGCTTTATCGGCACCTCATGCAAGAAAAACCAAAATCTGAACGAATTCCGGAATGGTGTTCCACGGCACATTTTTCAATTCCAGAATAAAAAAAAAATCAGGAATGGCGGCGAATGAGATAAAAAAATATATATTATATTTTTGCCCAAAAAAATATATATTTTGCTCCACGACATTTTCTATATAAAACACACATGAAGTGCTTGTCCCCTTCAAATTTACGTAGCCGGGAGATACTATAGTCACGTGACGATCAATCTAATTTTACTCATTAACAACAGAAGTTCGGTAACTACAAGTAAAGTGCTGGGGCTAAATGGGATCATGTTGTCATAAATTGATTCCAATATGTCGGTACATTTAATATCAGAAGATTACTTTAAACATGTAAAATAACAATGGCATGCTTACATTCTGCATTCATATAGTGGCCGTTTTGGATACAACACACAGTTACTGGAGCAACATATGTAAAGGATAATATATGGTGATAGTAATCAGTCGTGTATTGTTAATCTTCCACAAATAATGACTAATAATACAATAGTCCAACATTTCAGTAACTTAAGGTAATGGTAGAAGTATAATTCTTCTTTGTGTCTACATAAGACTGTCTTCCTGTGACCAAGGTGCGTGCACCAAAAGAAACAGCACTTTGAATTGGATTGTGGCATTAAATCATGATTCATAAACCGTTTCATTCTTGACATTACAATACAATACAATATCTATTGATTTATATAGCGCTATAACAACAACTGAAGCTGCAACAAAGCGCTTGACATGGACAGTTATCATACACAGGAAATAAAGTAGTTAAATCACGGGTGTCAAAGTCAAGGCCCGCGGGCCAAATCTGGCCCCCCACATGATTTTATTCGGCCCGCGAAAGCAAATCAAACTTGCAAAATTCCATGATGCTTGCTAAAGTCAGAATCAAAATGTAAACTAGTCTCATGTAAACCACAATATCAGTTACTATTTTTCACTTCAAATTTGAAAACTATTTGTTAATTTCTTGTGCACTCTATATGTAATATGTGGAAGGAATTAAACCTTCTAATGGCTTCCCCAAATTCAGAATGGCCCCAGAGAGGAAATTGTAACTACAATGTGGCCCGTGGCAAAAAAAAATGACTTTGACACCCTTGAGTTAAAGATTTGAAGACAAATAAGAGTTTGAAAAAAACGTCTAAAATGTATAGGGAGCCAGTGAAGGGATGCCAGAGTTGGAGTTATAAGCTCCCTCTTACGAGTACCTGTCAATTCAAGTCAAACATTGTACATTCATTCTGACTGTTTTTTTTGTAACAATGTGTTTGAGTGCAGATATGAAGAATGTGTCAGAGTGGTGCCAGCTGGGCATCACCATCCTTGTACTGGTTCTGAAACTGATCACCGGTCAGCTGTGCAGGTCATTCATCTTGCTGATGGATGCCTTCCACACACTCTATGTCCTCAGTCACTTGGCTCTACCTCATTCTCAAAAGGCAGCTTCTGGTTCAAGCACTCGGACGTCTGTTCCCGTCAGCCCTCTCGGGTGTGGCGTGTTACACCCTGTCGGCAGGAGGCAGCCGGTGGGGGTCTTTGTCTCAGCTCTGCTGCTCACCTCTTTGTGTGTCTCATGCCTGTTGGAAATGGTCAGCTCATCTGTGGAAATGCATCCCGTGGAGCGGCCGTGGCTGCTCGTAGCAGTGGGGGTCGTCGGTGTGTTGCACAACGTCGCGGTGTTCGGGATGACACGGAGGCGTCGGCGGGCCGATGCCTGGGCTGGAGGGGAGCAGGAGTGTTACATTGAAGTCAACCACAAAGGTATCACCACAAACTTCTTTTGGGTCGTATTTGTTTGTTGTTGACTTTTGAAGGCAACAAAAAAAAATCCATATTCTGTATAATTTCATGAATTTTCCAAAAGGGATGTTGTTTTGTTTCTCAAATGGTAGTGAAAGGACAACCGACACCATTTTTTTTGTTTCCTAACTGACATCAGAAAAACGTTTTATAGCATCTAAAATACCCAAAACACGCAGGCTGATATTTTTAGTCAAATGAAAAACTTCGATACAAATGAGTTAAAGTGTCCCAAAACTACTTCAAAATTACCTATGAGATGCTAAGTTTCAGAAGGTCCCGCCCCCTTTGTTCGTGACGTCACGCCTTGCCTTGCTCTAGAATCAAAACAATGGCTTCAGATTCGGAGAAGATGCTTTTTTGTTACTCATCCAGTTATGAATATGATTCAAATAGTTTTGAAGAGGAAAGCATAAATGTTTGCAATCGATTAAAGAAGTCCTTACGTATCAATTCGAGCCGTCAAGACTCCAATGTAGCGTCCCAGAAAATGCACAAGATGGCGCCCAAGCTCTGTTGGAAATGGGCTGATTTGTCTGCTGGGAATGTATGTCAACTAGTCTCAAATAGTAGTCTTGGTGCAATTCACCATGGCGTTATTTATGTGCTTTCCTTCTAATTTCGCCATCATCACGGATCAACACGAAGTTTTCAGACCAAACAAAGTACCCAAAATGCATTGTGTGTCGCTTTCTCGGTGAGGGGCGTTCGTGACGTGACGTCACATCAGGAATCGTCACCAACTCGAAAACAAGACTTCCTGAATATTCAGCGTGAGTCTTAAAACGTAAAATATAGTTATATGCGGCGGAATCTTTGTAAAATACGTTCAGTAGAAGTCATTTGAAGTGATTTTACAAATTATGGACACAATTTATCGGGAGGTGTCAGTGGTCCTTTCAGGGGGCATCCACAAAGTGTGTGTGTGTGTCTGTATTTTGATGTATAGTATAATGCACAGGTGTCAAAGTCAAGGCCCGCGGGCCAAATCCGGCCCGCCACATCATTTTTTTCGGCCCGCGAAAGCAAAACAAACTTGTTAAATTCCATGATGATTGCTAAAATCTGAGCCAAAATTTCATATTTTTGGATGTCAACCACAAAAAAAGTAATTATTCTTGACTTCAGATTTGAAAACGAGTTATTCATTAATTTGCTGTGTGCTCTATATGTAATATTTGAAGGGATTTAAACATTCTAATTGGTTCCCCAAATTCATAACGGCCCTCGAGAGAAAACCATAACTACAATGTGGCCCGCGGCAAAAAATGACTTTGACACCCCTGGTATAATGTATGTTCAGGTGTGCTCTTATTTTGATGTACAGTGGAGTGTATGTTCAGGTGAAACCTTTTGCTTTGAAGTAGACGGTTTAAAAAAAAATCTCTCTCACAGCCATGTCTCAGGAGGGTTCCGAAGGGGCGGGTGAAGCCAGCGGAGATCAGCGTGGGACGACTGCGTGCTCTCTCCATAACGGAGATTTCCTCTTTTGCAACCGGGTGATCTCAACAAGAGACGTGGATGCCGAGAAGGAACCCAAGTCAGACAAAGAACATCCTCAGGGCAACCGGCGACTGCTGACGATGTGTCTGGCTTCTATGGTGATGTTGGTGCAGCATCTGTCCACATCAGTGCTGGTCTTGGTCAATGGTTTGGTAATGCTGCTGGTGGGCCCCGACTACCCACATTTCCCGGAGGCCTGCAGCCTGTTGGTGTACCTGGATCCGAGCTTCGCCATTTTGGCTGCAATCATTTTGGTGGCTGCAGCTGTGCCGCAGGTATGACCATGTGAGCCAATGGAAATGAATGTAGGGTCAATTCATTTGATTCATGTTGCAGGATTGTGATTTAAAATCCAAGTCAGGCCCCATACGTATTTGATTTACAATATCTTCCCCTCCATCACTCTAAACAAGGTACTCTGGTTGATGTTGCGTTCATGGAATAAGAATTAAGATGCCCCGTTCATGGCATTTTGTCTTGTACTGACACCTGCTGTTTGGTGAAACTGATGGTGCAGCTAAGTTAGCAAACATTTCCCCCCTCCTGCCCACACAGGAGAGATAGGCTCCAGCGACCCTTGAGGATAAAGCAGATCATAAAATGGATGGATAGATTGGATTGAATGGATGGATTTGGATGGGTGGTTGAATGGATGGATGGATGGGTTTGGATGGATGGATTTGGATGGAAGGATTTGCATGAATGGATGGGTGGATTAATGAATGCATGGGTGGGTCGATTTGGATGGGTGGATTTGGATGGATGTATGGGTAGATGGATGGGTGGGTGGGTGGGTGGATGGATGGATGGATGGATTTGGATGGATGAATGCATGGGTGGGTCGATTTGGATGGGTGGATTTGGATGGATGTATGGGTAGATGGATGGGTGGGTGGATGGATGGATTTGGATGGATGGATTTGGATGGATGAATGCATGGGTGGGTGGATTTGGATGGGTGGATTTGGATGGATGTATGGGTAGATGGATGGGTGGGTGGATGGATGGATGGATGGATCGATGGATGGATGGATGGATGGATTTGGATGGATGAATGCATGGGTGGGTCGATATTTGGATGGGTGGATTTGGATGGATGTATGGGTAGATGGATGGGTGGGTGGGTGGGTGGATGGATGGATGGATGGATTTGGATGGATGAATGCATGGGTGGGTCGATTTGGATGGGTGGATTTGGATGGATGTATGGGTAGATGGATGGGTGGGTGGATGGATGGATTTGGATGGATGGATTTGGATGGATGAATGCATGGGTGGGTGGATTTGGATGGGTGGATTTGGATGGATGTATGGGTAGATGGATGGGTGGGTGGATGGATGGATGGATGGATGGATGGATGGATGGATGGATGGATGGATGGATGGATTTGGATGGATGGATGAATGCATGGGTGGGTCGATTTGGATGGGTGGATTTGGATGGATGTATGGATTTGGATGGATTTGGATGGTGGATGGTGGATGGATGGATTTGGATGGATGGATGGATTTGGATGGATGGATGGATTTGGATGGTGGATGGTGGATGGTGGATGGATAGATTTGGATGGATTTGGATGGATGGATTTGGATGGTGGATGGATGTATGGGTGGGTGGATGGATGGATGGATGGATGGATGGATGAATGGATGGGCCGATGGATGGATTTGGATAGATGAGTGGATGAATAATAATAATAATACATTTAATTTATAAGCGCCTTTCAAAACTCTCAAGGACACTTTACAGTCACAGGATATTTTTTTCTGCGGGTGAGCAGCGGCAGCCACACGCGCCAGCGTTCACCCAACCAGGAAGTAACTCAAATGGTGGATGGATTTGGATGGATGGATGGATGGATTTGGATGGATGGATGGATTTGGATGGTGGGTGGATGGATGGATGGATGAATGGATGGGCGGATGGATGGATTTGGATAGATGAGTGGATGAATAATAATAATAATACATTTCATTTATAAGCGCCTTTCAAAACTCTCAAGGACACTTTACAGTCGCAGGATATTTTTTTCTGCGGGTGAGCAGCGGCAGCCACACGCGCCAGCGTTCACCCAACCAGGAAGTAACTCAAATGGGTGGATGGATTTGGATGGATGGATGGATGGATTTGGATGGATGAATGGATTTGAATGGATGAATGGATTTGAATGGATGGATGGATTTGGATAGATGAGTGGATGGATTAGTGGGTGCATGGATTTGGATGGGTGGATGGAATGATGGATAGATTTGTATCCCAATTAACAGGTGTATCGGGCTGTTAGTATTATACTGACCCTACTGACAAGGCGGGCACGCAAAGAAAAAAACCACAATTGAATTGATGTAACGTGACAAAAAAACAGTTGATTTTGAATATTATTTAAACATACAGTAAAGTCTCGTTATATCGATATCGGATATATCGATAGTCCCGGTTATATCGATACTATTTCTATGCACGCACGGAGAAAATTACATGCAAACAGGGTCGGATATATCGATAGTCCCGGTTATATCGATATTTTTTCGGACTCCCTTGAATATCGATATAACGAGACTTTACTGTATTTAAATACAGTAAAGTCTCGTTATATCGATATCGGTTATATCGATAGTACTGCTTATTACGATACTATTTCTATGAACGCAAGGAGAAAATTTACATGCCGCAGGATCAGATATATCGATAGTCCGGTTATATCGATATTTTGTCCGACTCCCGAGAATATCGATATAACGAGACTTTACTGTATCATTTTAAATATCGTGGTATTGCTGTTTTAGCGTGTGTGACATTTATGTATAGCCCTCATCAGATGCACAGGTACGGACTGATGTTAATGCAGGCCACACCTCCTCACGTGAACCTATCGGTTGTGAGAGAACGGATCAGGAACGTGCCTGGGGTTGAAGAGGTGCATGAGCTCCACATCTGGGAGTTGTCCGACTCATTCGTGGTGGCCTCCGTCCACATCCTCTGTCAAAGTGCCTTTCCTATAAACAGGTATTTCCAGGTTATTTCCACCTTCTCATAAATGCTTCTCGGGTTCACTGAAAGCTGGAAATTTAAAACATTCCTTAGTTTATTGTGTCTATATTACCCCAGAAAATTATTTAAGGACACAATAATTATTTCATTTTCAATATACGTTTTGGAAATAAAACTTGTTGCCTTGTTGATGATGAACATGCGGAACTGCTAGCTACTTCAGATAAAAAAAGAATGAATTGAAAGTCCAGTGATACCTCGGTTTACGAACCCCTTGGCTTACGAACCTTTCGGTTTACGAACGTTACATTTATGAAAAAGTTACCTTGGCATACGAACTTTACCTTGGTATACAAACTTTTTTCGGACACGGAGCTGCCTCAATGAGTGATGTGTCGTTCGTGAACGAGCCCGTTTTTCTAACAACAAAATGGCAGCCTACTGTTTTTGTCCGCTATTTCCCGGCCCTAGTCTTCGGTTAAAGCCACATGATTGGTCAAGAACGCAGCGATGAGGGGGTGTGGTTTAAACATTAAAATTAGAAAGTAGAAAATTATGTTTTATGGGGACCTGGCAACGGATTATTCTCATTTTGATTGTTTCTTTTGGAAAATTATTTTTTGGGATACACACTTTTCACCTTACACACTGTGTCTGGGAACCAATTAAGTTCGAGAGCCAATGTATCACTGTATATCATTTCCGTCCCAACTCTGTACAAGATAGGTGGTGTTCAAAATGAATGGACACATCATATGTTAGCACAGTATATAATTTATGTAAATATAATAATAACATGACATCTACTGGAATAATTTTCTGGCTGCAAAATTATTAGTATTTGAATGACTGAGAGGTACGGCATTAGAATAAACTCATCACTCGTGATTAACTTAATCACCGCCATTCACAAATGTATTCAGGAATTGAAAATATGACGTAGAGCGCCATTCCCGAATTACTTTAGTTTTTTTCTTGCTTGGGTGCCGATAAACCGCTGGCCAGACATCCGGCAATGTTTTTTCCCTTCCACAAGGGGGCGGAATTTCTCTCTTTTTCCATGTTAGCGCTTTGTTCCAGCTTCAGCTGTTGTTAAAGCGCTATATAAACCAATTTATATGTATTGCATTCTATTTTGGACAGCTGCCCTCATTTCAAGCTCATATAACGCCAGACCCAAATAATTTAGGAATTAACTCTTTTTTTTTAAATGATGACAGAAGAGATTCTAAGGTTTCTTATGCTTGATCTAATGTTTATGTAGTCCTAAAACTCAATAATCTGTGGGTCCTAGAATTCGAGTGAGAATGACAAAAACCCTGGCACTGGAATGGACACATTTTTGCACATCTGGCAGTGAATGAGTTCATAACAAACTGCAGAAGTGCCTCACTATATTTTTCAGGGGGGTGCACGCTTCATGAATTGTATTTAACATAACTTTCACTCACATGTTCAGGTACGCTGATCTAATGTCAAAGGTCACCAAGGTCTTGCAGAGCATCGGGGTGAGATGCTGCACAGTGCAGCCTGAGTTTTCTCCCCCTTCTGCATCTTCCAAGGGTTCAACATGCCCACCTCCGTTGCCAGACTGCAGATTGGCCTGTGATAAACTCTGTGACATCCAAGTGTGCTGCCCTCTACCAGAAGTGCCTGTCTTGGAAACATTGTTAAAACAAGACAGTCCAGTTTTGTTTTTGTAACAAGATAATGAATGTTAAGCAAACATCTGCCCTTTGAAATGTCGTCAGCAAAAACATCACACTTGAATCGTGCGTGTGATTAAACTGTGTGATGCTCAAGATATTCTGGTCAACAGAAAGATAGCAAAATGTTAAAGTAGGTTTTTTTGAGTGTAATCCATGATAGAAAGTCAATGTATAGAAAAGAGACTGTTAGGATATGTCAGAAAGCAAAGAGCCGAGGGGCAAATGCTCTACTGGGTGTACTTTTTCTTATCTCATTGGTGGCATGGTGGTCAGCTGGTTAGCGCATCGACATCACAGTACAGAGGTCAGGAGATTGCATGGGTTTTCTCCAGTTGAGTTTGGATTCCTCGTACACTCCCAACATACATGTTTGGTTATTGATTGCCCAAAAGTGACCCACTTTGTAATACTGAGGGCAAATATTTTTTTTGTCTGTGTTTGTGTTTGTATGGCTACCAGTGTAGCCCACCTCATGCCCAAACACATCTTGAATTTGCTCCAGCATAACCACAACCCTTGTGAGGATATAAGCTGGTCAGACAAAGGATGTATATTTACCTCTTAGTTATACGACAATAAATAAATATACATATCAGATACTTTATTTATTTCACACACACAACCAAAACATTTTCAAAACCTCCCCTATCCATCTAGCTATACATCTATCTAGTAATGTACTTAAAATAACGAAGCATATTAAAGTAGTTACCTGTTATGGCCCCGCCTTTCCACGACGGCACAACCAATCAGTACGCAAGGAATTTGCATAAACCATCACCTACCCGAATCGTGTATTTTTGTCGTATTTTTAACTGATATTTCGAATAGGAAGCTCTTGGTCTGCGTAGTTTGATATAGGAAAAACGATTTACGCACACAAATTAAAATACGTCATTAGTCTGTAGTAGAAACCGTCACTAAATTAGGAGAGTGAATTTCCACTCTATATAAATCCATCCGACTGTTTCTAAAAGTGCCCGGATGAGCCTCGGTGGTCCGGGGTGCAGGCTTCAAACCTGTAGCTGCTTAGCGGCAGAGTGGTTCAATTCCACCTTTCGGGCGAACACCCGACGTCAAATCTTGCGCGACCTTAATTCATTTAAATAGCGTATTCGTCGTTTAGTTCTTTCCTTTACTACTCATCGTGGCAACCGGAGCAATGACCAATAAACCATTTTTGTGTCTTTTTTCTCTCCCTTCAAAATAAAAGTGCCATAAGATGCATAATTTAAATTCACGAAGAACGCTGTATGTATTTATTCATGGGTATTATGAGCAATTTTGACAGTGTCAACAGTGTGATTTATTTTTGGACGAAATATGGTCATTATGGTATTTATAAACTTAACCCTATCAGATTAATAGAGGTTCCTAACAGTTCATATGCACATTGATTGAACTCTTAATTTGTGAAGAAATATATGAGGCTTTTTAAAAATATTATTATACACTGAAAAACATGCTTCTTTCAATTCTACGTCCGGTCTACCTGAAACACCAATACCCATCACGGGTATTAAATCTAAACCAATCACAAACGACAATAATCTGTCGTACCACAAATGACAATACTTGTTAGAATTTTAACCAATCAGCAAAGGCACTAGTTTTCGCTGCCGCCAATAATAATCATCGTTGTTGTGACGCGACGCCATGCAATGCGGAAATTAGGGAGGCTCCACGATGTCCTTGCACACTGAAATGTTCCTATTAGGATGTAAAATACGCTTTTGATTTTACTTTATCAGACTCATGCTTCATAGCTTTCTGGACGATGTAAAACAGTTTTTACTTTTTTCGATCAACAATCTTTTCGTCTGATGCTACGATCACCGTGCCAGATACTCCACCAGTAAGGTACGTACAATGATTTCTACTGCGTGTAATCGTTCATCTTATTATGATTTTCCATTAAATATACAACTGTAACACTATAAATGTGCTATTGTGGTCGAAGAAAACAAAGAAAAGAAGACTAAAATGTATATTAATAACAACGAGATTAAATATTATGTGCAATTGTATGGAATTTAAGAAGGGCCACCTTACCACACGTCAAGAATCAAGGCTTGATAATGAATTATCTATTCTGACTTGCCTTTAAGATTCAGTATGCCATTCCATAAATATCCTCCTAAAATCTGGGATGCCCTCAAGATGAAAAATGGCATCTACGCCCGGCTTCCCAGTCATTACCTGAAGTCTCTGGAGATGAAGGAGCCCACGCCGGTGCACTGGAGGCCCTTGGGGGTCCAGTATCGTATCAGTCCCAAAACAGGTCAGAAAGAACGAGTGCAGGACATCCCAATCCCCCTTTACTTCCCTCCATCATCACAGAATGGCCTTTGGGGTGGCGAGGGCTTCATTACAGGCTACAGATATGCCCACAATGACAAAGTAAGTGTGTACCAGGTTGTTCAGATTTATTTGATCAATTTCATTCTTTAAATTTTATAATGATAACTCCCATCATCTGCTTAGATGTCCAATCGCCTGCCAAAAACGTGGAAGCCGCAGCTTCTGAAGAGAGAACTTTACAGTGAGATCCTGGATCACAAGTTCACCATCACGGTTACGCCACGCACACTTGACCTCATCGATGCTGCTTTTGGATTTGATTTTTACATCCTAAAAGTGAGACAGAAGTTAATTGTATTTTTGGCAATCCATAGATACAGCATACAAATGCTGTCCATGTTTTTCTATTGGCTCTTGTGTTAGACGCCAAAGGAAGATCTGAACTCCAAACTGGGCATGGACCTGAAGAGGGCCATGTTACTCCGCCTGGCTCGCAGAGACACTCAGCTGTATCCAGATGACGCAGTGACAAGAGAAAAAGTGTATAACAAATACAAGGTAACCGCTCACTAGGATGTTTAACATTTCCAGTCCAATATGGTGATTCATTTTTGAATTTTGTCACGCCACTGAGCAGCAGTTTGAGATCCCTGAGGAGGAGGCTGAGTGGGTGGGTCTGTCTCTGGAAGAAGCTGTGGAGAAGCAAAGGCAGCTGGAGCACAAGGTCACATGATCATAATGAAACTACATGCATCATCTATACCCAAAATGCTCATTCTAAATGTTCATATGCTGTTTATGATATTGAAAGTTGGTGTTTGTGTGCATTCGTTCCTGCCAGGAACCCGAGCCGCTGTTCAAGGTGTATGCGGAAAAGCTGATCGAGGAGCTGCGCATCCAAAAACTTTCTGAGCCTCATCTGACTGAAAATAAATGAACAAGAACAAGTGAAATACCCCTTGTGTGAGAGACACACAGAGAACAGGAAGGAACACTTATTTATCTCATTCATAATAATAATACATTTAATTTCTAAGCGCCTTTCAAAACTCTCAAGGTCACTTTAACAGTCACAGGATTTTTTTTTTGTGCGGGTGAGCAGCGGCAGCCATTCGCGCCAGTGTTTAATCTACCCGGAAGTAACACAGCAGCAAAGTTATGAAAGGAAGAAGGAAAGAAAGAAGTAGAAAAACAAAATATAGGAGCTGCTGGAAGGGCAGCCATCTTGAAGTAAAATAAATAAATAAATAAATCACAAATATGACAACACAAAGACACAGAGACTCATTCATTCTTCAGCATGTGCTTCATTTTCTTTGCTTAACTGGAACACTCAACACTGGCATAAATACAGCAGCCTGTCCCATTCTCTCAGTTTAAATAAAATCTTTTTAAAAAAATGGATTTGTGTCTTGTTTAACAGGAAGTGAAAGAATGTACTGATGAATGGAATATCAGTTGCAGAAAATGTATTTGCATAAACAAAGGAAACGGTGTGTTGTGTTGGAGTGTAGCCCAGACTGTGGGGAAGTCAGGTTCTTCAAAACTACTGTAATCAAATAAACTCGAGATAGTGAGAAATAACGAGTAAAATGGCAAATTATCCCTGCCGAATTCAAAATTGTGGACAGTGAGAGCATTACAAATATCAAATTTTATCCAACTTGCATCAGGGGTGGTCAATACGTCGATCTCCAAGGTAGTATTGGTAGATCACGTGACAAGGATGTCAGCCTATGAGCCATCCCTTCACTTGATTGATACACCGTACAACCAATCAGGCGACATCTCATTATTGGGTACACTGCGTGCTCGATCAATGGGCCTGAGCATTGCTAAGTTAATAAGCTAGTCGTTAGTTACATCCTCATTTTTCACTCGTTTTTTTCCCCACTCTTAAACGTAAGATAGGGTATAAGATGAGTGTGGGAGCTGAACCAAGTAAGAAGAAAAAAAACGTTCATACGGAATGTTTGGAGGACTTTTTTCCCACGATATTTTCCAAGTTCGTCTGTCTCGGTTGCCAGTTTTCAGAGTGAACACAGGTAATAGCAATTACCTGGTAGCAGAAACGATTTTTTGGGCAATATATTATTATTATTATTATTATTATTATTATTATTATTGTTATTATAACGCATTCACATGTCTAATCTAAAACAATTTAAAGTCATGTATTTTTCAATGATGACACTTGGGCTAAAGAGTTCATTTTTGTTTTATTCTTCCCGTTGTCACAGTGTTTACATAAAAATGTTTGATTATGTGCACTGGCTAACGCTACAGTTTCTTTGAAGAGTGATATTCCAAATCCCTTGCGCAGATGACGACGGCGACAACAACAACAACATTTCAGGATCTGTCGGTGTAAACTCCACATGAGGCAAGTAACAATTTATGGAATACACAGACACAAATAAAAACAAACACTGTACACATGTCAATATTTGGCTGATAGCTCCGTTTCACTGAAGGCATGACCAGCAAGGCCTTCAGGATGAATTAGCGGGCGCTTTCATTTATATAGACTCAAATGTATGTCTTCTTTTGCCCGCACATATCACCGTAAAAAAACCCTGTTTGAGCAACCTGTAGAGTTTTATAAATTCATAAAAATGTCCATATTTAATTGTTTTTTTTTTAATGGGACCAATTAGCATATGCCTAATCCACCCACCCCCCAAAAAAGATGTGGGGAGAGAGCATTTCGGCCTCACACAGAAGCAATTTTTTTTATTAAACTTGTAAATACGGCCAAATAATCCTTCAATTGTACTGTAAGAAGAAGAAAGTTCATAGCGTATGATTGTGGCATTATTTGCATGAACTCACTTCTTTGAATACATATTGTTGCACATCATTTATTGTTTGGAAATATCAAATTGTGCACATTCCCTTTTTAAATTTTTGATGTTAGTGGTTTTGATTGTAAAGAAAATAAGTTACTCAGCTGTTACTTGATACTTGATCCATTTTTTCAGACTGAATGTCTAATTTAAGTACATGTAATTATTTGTAGGACCACTTTTTATTGTAAAGTAAGAGTATTTGAGTACAATTTGTGGCAAATCTACCCAACCTCTGATTAGAAAGCCGTTTTAACTAGGAATAAATAAATGCATGATATGATGAAAATTGTTAGGGGGGAGAATGATATCTTTTCAAAATAGGATTTGACTATATCTGGAATTATATTTAATCATTTTTATTTTAAATAGTTGTTACATGCGCCTGTATAAACAACTACTCTACTTTATTAAGACTGCTACTTAATTTATAATTTCTTAACTACAGAAAGTTAGTTATATATAGTTTCCTGAAGCGAATTGGAAAGTACAGTGATACCTTGGCTTACGAACTTAATTGGTTCCCAGACAGAGTGTGTAAGGCGAAAAGTGTGTACCCCAAAAATTAATTTCCCATAGGAAACCATTAAAATGAGAATAATCTGTTCCCAGGTCCCCATAAAACATAATTTTCTACTTTCTAATTTTCTAAGCCTTAAAACTCCACAACATATACCTTATTATATGTATAATAAATGTGCTATGGTATTATAATTAAATAAATAAACTATACAGTGTAATAAAGTCATTTTATTTACCTTTTTGATGGTCGTTGATGGCTTGATGCAATGGAGTGACCGGTTTCATCAGCATTAAATACTTGATGAGGAACGTAGCCTTCTTTCACTATCTTGAGGACTGATCCCTTGGAGGTGCTTTCTCTGTGATAATTTTACCTTGTTCCTCATCAATTGTGTGTTCTATTTAGCTGGGTTAATAGTTTTTTTGCATCAAGTGTACAGATGGCTTGTGCGGGTTATTTGTGGAGCTTGATTGATGGCATATTTTAACCTTGCAGTCTACATTCTGCTTTTGAACTATCAAAGTTGAAACGAGTCCAAATTTCACTGTTTTCTATCCATTTCATCACCCTCTGTCTCTTTTGTCTGCCTGTCTCTTTAATGTTTAACCCCCCCTCCTCATGCTGCGTTCTTGACCAATCACGTGGCTTTAACCGAAGACTGGGGGCGGGGAATAGAGGACAAAAACAGTCACGTGCCATTTTCATGTTCGGAGAACGGGCTCGTTCGCCAACAACACATAACTCATTGTGGCGCTCCGTGTGTATCATGAAAAATAGTTCGTATGCCAAGGTAAAAATTTCAGAAATGTAACGTTCGGAAACCGAAAAGTTTGTAAGCCAAGGGGTTCTTAAACCGAGGTATCACTGTATGACGTTGTTTAACCAATGACTCTGCGCCAGACTAATTCCCGGAGTTCCATGCCCCTCATACGTCGTCTTCGATCTTCACTTGCACAACATTAGACGGGCTTGCCGGCGACTCAGTCTGCATGTCCCAGTTCCCATTGACAAGCATGTTGAACTGCAAGTCAGCGTAATGGGAAAAATCCTGCGGGTAAAGACCGAAGTTCTGGTTGGGGTTGGCGTCCATGTTGGTGAAGGGGGCCTGGCCGGCGTCGGGCATGGGCGGGACGGCGGCCGGATCCGAAAACAGGTCCATAAAGGCGGGCAGCTCCATCAGCTGATTGAGGAGGGCCATCTCCTCACCGTCCATATTAGCATCCGGGGGCTCGGCGTAGCATATCTCCCCCAAAGGGGCGGGCCCCGGCTGGACCGAGCACGGTGACATCATGGCGTGGGTGAAACGGAAGGACTGTTCCGGGGCCGTTGCACACTCAACTGCAGGCAAAATTAATGAATGATTGGTAGGCCGTGATTTCAACAATATTAGTGATTCGACAGTAGCAAAATTGCAGCCTTTGTGTTTGAAAATGGCGTCTAAACTCATTCACTGCTATTCCCGAATTTATTCGGGAGTTGAAAAGCATGACGTAAAGCGCCATTCCCGAATTTGTTCGGGTTTTGTTGCGGGAGGGATAAAGCGCTGGTCAGACCTCTGGCAATGTTTTTCGCTCCCACAAGGGGCAGCATTTGCCTTTTGTAAAGCTGCCCCCATTTCAAACTCAGATTTCAAACTCCAGACCTATGTAATTTAGGAATAAACTTCGGGAGACTCACTGTGGTGTCTTAACTCATTCACTACCATTCACAAATTTATTTGGAAATTGAAAATGTGACGTAGAGCGCCAATCCCGAATTTGTTGGGGTTTTGTTTTTTTCATGCTCGGGTGCCAATAAAGCGCTGGCCATGGCCTCTGGCAATTTTTCCTTTCCACAAGGGGGCAGCATTTCCCATTTTTTTCCATGTTAGCACTTTGTTCCAGTTTCAGCTGTTGTTAAAGCACGATATAAACCAATATGTTTTGCATTGTATTTTGGACAGCCACCCTCATTTCAAGCTCATATAACTCCAGAACCATATAACTTAGGAATTAACTATTTTTTTCTGATAAAAGAAGAGCGTATAAAGTTTCTTGCGCTGCATTGAATGTTTATGTAGACCTAAAACTATGTTATGTGGGTCCTGGAATTCGAGTGATAATGACAAAAACCCTGGCACTGGAGTGGACACATTTTTGCACGTCTGGCAGTAAATGAGTAAAAACCCTAGTACAAAGCGAGGAAATCAACAGAGTCAAAATGTTTACGACGAAGTGGTGCGGCTCACCTGTGACATCAGTTTTCTCCTGGAAGCTCGTGTCGGCCTTGATTTTTCTCTTGCGCTTCACCTGATACGGATCTGGCAATGGAAAAGGTCACAAGAAAGATAAAAAAGTTCAACTACAGCCAGTGTGAAGGTCTGTACAAAATGCTCATATTGAAGTCAAAGCTAAAGTTAGTGCATGATGTTGAGTCTTTTTCACTTGTTTTTTGAACAGTTACTTTGGCGTGACATTAGTTGTGATATTTTATTCTGAATGGCGTTCATATGTGTGGCAGTTTTTTTGACAGTGCGACTTGTCAAAGCCATGCTGACCGGGATTGTACGGCAGGTACGTGAAGGTGACCGGCTCGCTCTCCATCTGATCGGAGAGCCGCCGCAGGGTGACGCTAACGTCCACTTCCTCCGTGATATCCTGGTCCTGGTAGGGAGGTGTTTTGAACACGATAGCGATCTGCCGGTGGACGTCCGTCTGGGCGAACTCGCCGTTTGCCTTCCACGAGCCGCGCCGAAAGATGATCTCAATGTCGTCTGCACGCAGGAAAACGAGTCGTGATGATAGTCAAGCCTATTTTTTTTCGGCGAGCGGGTGTCACTGCCATACCTTTTTGCACTTTGTCACACAGCA
This sequence comes from Hippocampus bargibanti, assembly GCF_051943395.1. NCBI lineage: Eukaryota > Metazoa > Chordata > Actinopteri > Syngnathiformes > Syngnathidae > Hippocampus > Hippocampus bargibanti. The sequence continues at coordinate 15,937,493 of NC_142747.1, forward strand.
TGTAGATCTCGGTCTTGCCAGTGCAGGCCCCCGTGTACTGGTTCAGCTGGCTAATTTTTAACTGGGACGTTGTGGTTGCTTCTGACAAGAAAAATTGAAAAACCAAAAAAATAATATAAAACTACAACTACAACCTGTGTTAATCAAACTACTGTATACAAAACTGTTTTGGTACAATTAGCTCATGAAAATATATTGGTTGGTATCTTCGAAAGCAGGGGTAAGGAACTGTAGTTCCTTAAAAGCCACATCTTGCCTGTTTTAGGCAAAAATACTACAATGTTCAGTACAGTGTTTGTTTAGCCCAAAAAACGACCATGTATGATAAGGTGTTTTTAGCTGAAAAAAACCTCCATATATAGTAAGGCATTTTTAGGCAGAAAAAAACATGTATAGTAAGGTGTTTGTAGCCCCCAAAAGACAACAATGTTTAATTAGGTGTTTTTAGCCCAAAAAAATGACAATGAAAGGCATTTATAGGCCGGAAAAAAAACATGTATAATAAGGTATTTTTAGCCTGAAAAAAAAATCCGACCATGTATAGTAAGGCGTTTTAGGCTGAAACAAACCATGTACAGTAAGACATACAAAAAGACCATATATAGTAAGGCGTTTTTAGCTAAAAAAAAAAAGACCATAAATAATAGTAAGCTGTTTTTTGCCAAAAAAAAACAACCATGTATATAGTGAGGCGTTTTTAGCCGAAAATAACAACCATGTATAGTAAGGCGTTTTTAGCCGAAAAAAACCCATGTATAGTAAGGCGTTTTTAGCCGAAAAAAAACCCATGTATAGTAAGGCGTTTTTAGCCGAAAAAAACCACCATATATAGTAAGGGCGTTTTTAGCCGAAAAAAAACACTACGTAATAGTAAGGCGTTTTTAGCCGAAAAAAACCACCATGTATAGTAAGGGCGTTTTTAGCCGAAAAAAACCACCACGTATAGTAAGGCGTTTTTAGCCGGGAAAAAAACACCATGTATAGTAAGGCGTTTTTAGCCGAAAAGAACAACCACGTATAGTAAGGCGTTATTAGCCGAAAAAAACGACCATGTATAGTAAGGCGTTTTTAGCCGAAAAAAAACGACCATGTATAGTAAGGCGTTATTAGCCGAAAAAAACCGACCATGTATAGTAAGGCGTTTTTAGCCTAAAAAAACGACCATGTATAGTAAGGCGTTTTTAGCCGAAAAAAACGACCACGTATATTAAGGCGTTTTAGGCTGAAACAAACCATGTACAGTAAGACATACAAAAAGACCATATATAGTAAGGCGTTTTTAGCTAAAAAAAAAAAGACCATAAATAATAGTAAGCTGTTTTTTGCCAAAAATAAACAACCATGTATATAGTGAGGCGTTTTTAGCCGAAAATAACAACCATGTATAGTAAGGCGTTTTTAGCCGAAAAAAAACCCATGTCTAGTAAGGCGTTTTTAGCCGAAAAAAAACCCATGTATAGTAAGGCGTTTTTAGCCGAAAAAACCCACCATATATAGTAAGGGCGTTTTTAGCCGAAAAAAAAACACTACGTAATAGTAAGGCGTTTTTAGCCGAAAAAAACCACCATGTATAGTAAGGGCGTTTTTAGCCGAAAAAAACCACCACGTATAGTAAGGCGTTTTTAGCCGGAAAAAAAACACCATGTATAGTAAGGCGTTTTTAACCGAAAAGAACAACCACGTATAGTAAGGCGTTTTTAGCCTAAAAAAACGACCATGTATAGTAAGGCGTTTTTAGCCGAAAAAAACGACCACGTATAGTAAGGCGTTTTAGGCTGAAACAAACCATGTACAGTAAGACATACAAAAAGACCATATATAGTAAGGCGTTTTTAGCTAAAAAAAAAAAAAGACCATAAATAATAGTAAGCTGTTTTTTGCCAAAAAAAAACAACCATGTATATAGTGAGGCGTTTTTAGCCGAAAATAACAACCATGTATAGTAAGGCGTTTTTAGCCGAAAAAAAACCCATGTATAGTAAGGCGTTTTTAGCCGAAAAAAAACCCATGTATAGTAAGGCGTTTTTAGCCGAAAAAAAACACCATATATAGTAAGGGCGTTTTAGCCGAAAAAAAACACTACGTAATAGTAAGGCGTTTTTAGCCGAAAAAAACCACCATGTATAGTAAGGGCGTTTTTAGCCGAAAAAAACCACCACGTATAGTAAGGCGTTTTTAGCCGGAAAAAAAACACCATGTATAGTAAGGCGTTTTTAGCCGAAAAGAACAACCACGTATAGTAAGGCGTTATTAGCGGAAAAAAACGACCATGTAAGGCGTTTTTAGCCGAAAAAAAACGACCATGTATAGTAAGGCGTTATTAGCCGAAAAAAAACGACCATGTATAGTAAGGCGTTTTTAGCCTAAAAAAACGACCATGTATAGTAAGGCGTTTTTAGCCGAAAAAAAACGACCACGTATAGTAAGGCGTTTTTAGCCGAAAAAATGACCATGTCTAGTAAGGCGTTTTTAGCCGAAAAGAACAACCACGTATAGTAAGGCGTTATTAGCCAAAAAAAAACCCAACATGTATAGTAAGCCGTTTTTAGCCGAAAAAAACAAACATGTATAGTAAGCCGTTTTTAGCCGAAAAAAAAACACCACTTATAGTAAGGGCGTTTTTAGCCGAAAAAAACCACCACGTATAGTAAGGCGTTTTTAGCCGGAAAAAAAACACCATGTATAGTAAGGCGTTTTTAGCCGAAAAAAACCACCATATATAGTAAGGGCGTTTTTAGCCGAAAAAAACCCACCACGTATAGCAAGGCGTTTTTAGCCGGAAAAAAAACACCATGTATAGTAAGGCGTTTTTAGCCGAAAAGAACAACCACGTATAGGAAGGCGTTATTAGCCGAAAAAAACGACCATGTATAGTAAGGCGTTTTTAGCCGAAAAAAACGACCATGTATAGTAAGGCGTTTTTAGCCGAAAAAAACCACCACGTATAGTAAGGCGTTTTTAGCCGAAAAAACGACCATGTCTAGTAAGGCGTTTTTAGCCGAAAAGAACAACCACGTATAGTAAGGCGTTATTAGCCCAAAAAAAAACCAACATGTATAGTAAGCCGTTTTTAGCCGAAAAAAACAAACATGTATAGTAAGCCGTTTTTAGCCGAAAAAAAAACACCATATATAGTAAGGGCGTTTTTAGCCGAAAAAAAACCCACCACGTATAGTAAGGCGTTTTTAGCCGGAAAAAAAACACCATGTATAGTAAGGCGTTTTTAGCCGAAAAAAAACACCATATATAGTAAGGGCGTTTTTAGCCGAAAAAAAAACCACCACGTATAGTAAGGCGTTTTTAGCCGGAAAAAAAACACCATGTATAGTAAGGCGTTTTTAGCCGAAAAGAACAACCACGTATAGTAAGGCGTTTTTAGCCGGAAAAAAAACACCATGTATAGTAAGGCGTTTTTAGCCGAAAAGAACAACCACGTATAGGAAGGCGTTATTAGCCGAAAAAAACGACCATGTATAGTAAGGCGTTTTTAGCCGAAAAAAACGACCATGTAGAGTAAGGCGTTTTTAGCCGAAAAAAACGACCATGTCTAGTAAGGCGTTTTTAGCCGAAAAGAACAACCACGTATAGTAAGGCGTTTTTCGCCGAAAAAAACGACCATGTATAGTAAGGCGTTTTTAGCCGAAAAAAAAGGACCATGTATAGTAAGGCGTTTTTAGCCGAAAAAAACGAGCATGTATAGTAAGGCGTTTTTAGCCGAAAAAAACGACCATGTATAGTAAGGCGTTTTTAGCCAAAAAAACGACCATGTCTAGTAAGGCGTTTTTAGCTGAAAAGAACAACCACGTATAGTAAGGCGTTATTAGTCAAAAAAAACCCCAACATGTATAGTAAGCCGTTTTTAGCCGAAAAAAACAAACATGTATAGTAAGCCGTTTTTAGCGGAAAAAAACCACCACTTATAGTAAGACGTTTTAGAAAAAAATGACCATGTATATTCTAAGACATTTTTAGGCCAAAAAATAAACGACCAGTATTAGTAAGGTATTTTTAGCTGAAAAAAAAACAACCACGGTCTTGACATGACAAAGGTAGTTAACCCTGAGAGGGACTTGAACCCCAGACCACTGCAGTGCGATACCCAAGTACTAACCATTTGACTAACGGGTAGGTTGCACACACATTACATTTTACCTCAAATTGGAAGCCGTTTTTAGGCTGAAAAAAATCACCATGTTCGTAAGGCCGCTTTAGGTCGGAAAAAAACAACCATGGATAGTATGCGTTTTAGGTCGAAAAAAACAACCATGTATGGTAAGGCGTTTTTAGCCCAAAAAAAAACAACCATGGTTTGAGATGACAAAGGCAGTTAAACCTGAGACGGACTTGAACCCCAGACCACTGCAGTGCGATACCCAAGTACTAACCATTTGACTAACGGGTAGGTTGCACACACATTACATTTTACCTCAAATTGGAAGCCGTTTTTAGGCTGAAAAAAATCACCATGTTCGTAAGGCCGCTTTAGGTCGGAAAAAAACAACCATGGATAGTATGCGTTTTAGGTCGAAAAAAACAACCATGTATGGTAAGGCGTTTTTAGCCCAAAAAAAAACAACCATGGTTTGAGATGACAAAGGCAGTTAAACCTGAGACGGACTTGAACCCCAGACCACTGCAGTGCGATACCCAAGTACTAACCATTTGACTAACAGGTAGGTTGCACAAACAGCACATTTTACCTCAAATTTGAAGACATTTTTAGGCCGATAAATATCGCCATGTTCGTAAGGACGTTTTAGGTCGAGAAAAAACAACCATGTATATAGTAAGGCGTTTTTTGCCCTCCCCCAAAAAAAAGCATGTATAGGAAGGCGTTTTAAGTCAAAAAACAACCATGTATAGTAAGGCGTTTTTAGGTCGAAAAAAACGGCCATGTATAGTAAGGCGTTTTAGGCGGAAAAAAACGACCATGTATAGTAGGGCGATTTTAGGTAGAAAAAAACGACATTGTATAGTAAGCCGTTTTTATCCCAAAAAAACAACCATGTATAGGGAGGCGTTTTTAGGCAGAAAAAAAGACCACGTATAGTAAGGCATTTTTAGCCCAAAAAAAACCAGCATGTATAGTAAGGCGTTTTTAGCTAAAAAAAACAGTGTATAGTAAGGCGTTTTTAGATCGAAAAAAACGACCATGTACAGTAAGGCTTTTTTAGGCCGAAAAAAACGACCACGTATAGTAAGGCGTTTTTGGTTAAAAAAACGACCATGTATAGTAAGGCGTTTTTAGGCTGAAAAAAACGAACATGTACAGTAAAGCGTTTTTAGCCTCCCCCAAAAAAACAACCATGTATAGTAAGGCGTTTTAGGTAAAAAAAAAAATGACCATGTATAGTAAGGCGTTTGCAAAAAAAAAAAAAAACAGCATGTATATTAAGGCGTTTTTAGCCGAAAAAAAAAACGACCATGTATAGTAAGGCATTTTAAGTCGGAAAAAAAACGACCATGTATAGTAAGGCATTTTTAGCACAAAAAAAACGACCATGTATAGTAAGGCATTTTTAGCACAAAAAAAAACGACCATGTATAGTAAGGCATTTTTAGCACAAAAAAACCGACCATGTATAGTAAGGCATTTTTAGCAAAAAAAGAAAAACAGCATGTATCGTAAGCCGTTTTTAGCCGAAAAAAACGACCATGTATAGTAAGGCATTTTTAGCACACAAAAAAACAACCATGTATAGTAAGGCATTTTTAGCACAAAAAAACCAACCATGTATAGTAAGGCATTTTTAGCACAAAAAAAACGACCATGTATAGTAAGGCATTTTTAGCAAAAAAAAAACAGCATGTATAGTAAGGCGTTTTAGGTGGAAAAAACGACCATGTATAGTAAGGCGTTTTTAGCCGAAAAAAACGACCATGTAGTAAGGCATTTTTAGCACAAAAAAAAACCAACCATGTATAGTAAGGCATTTTTAGCACAAAAAAACCAACCATGTATAGTAAGGCATTTTTAGCAAAAAAAAACGACCATGTATAGTAAGGCATTTTTAGCAAAAAAAAAAAAAAAAAAAAAACAGCATGTATAGTAAGGCGTTTTTAGCCGAAAAAAAACGACCATGTATAGTAAGGCATTTTAAGTCGAAAAAAAACCGACCATGTATAGTAAGGCATTTTTAGCAAAAAAAAAAAAAAAAAAAAACAGCATGTATAGTAAGGCGTTTTAGCCGGAAAAAAACGACCATGTATAGTAAGGTGTTTTTAGGAGGAAAAAAAACGACCATGTATAGTAAGGCATTTTTAGCAAAAAAAAAAAGCGACCATGTATAGTAAGGCATTTTTAGCAAACAAAAAAACAGCATGTATAGTAAGGCGTTTTTAGCCGAAAAAAAACGACCATGTATAGTAAGGCGTTTTAGGAGGAAAAAAAAAGACCATGTATAGTAAGGCATTTTTAGCACAAAAAAAACAGCATATAGTAAGGCGTTTTAGGCGGAAAAAAACGACCATGTATAGTAAGGTGTTTTTAGGTAGAAAAAAATGACCATGTAGAGTAAGGCGTTTTAGGAGAAAAAAAAACAATCATGTATAGTAAAGCGTTTTTAGCCCCCCAAAAAAACAACCATGTATATAGTAAGGCCTTTTTAGCGCAAAAAAACGACCATGTATAATAAGGCGTTTTTGGCCCGAAAAAAACAACCATTTATAGTAAAGTGTTTTTAGCCCCCCAAAAAACGACCATATAAGGCGTTTTAAGGCAGAGGACAAACCACGTTCTCGTATTGCTTACTTTTGTCAAAAATGGGATTGGACACCATGGGGCTGAGGCAGTCCGTTGTGCCGTCCTCCCACTCCAACTCACACTGGAAACACAGACGCACGGCGTTCATGTCCATGTCCTCGATGCCCTTGGAGTGACCAGCTGGGCGACGAAATAAATGGAACACCATTACACGCCATTATACACACATAATTATGTGTATGTGTGCGGGGTCCTTATAAGAGTCAGTTTTACTTAGAAATGGGTCGATATTCTGACTTCTTCTCTTTTGCAGCGAGACATCAAGTTCTTTCCTCCTCACACACTGGATTCCCAAATTGGCAAAGCTGTCCAGATTAAAGAAAAAGTTGAGGAAGGAATTCCTGCTCAAAATGCGACAACAACCACAAATTTGGCGAGTCGAAGACGCACCTGTGGCGTCGGTTGCTATGAGGATTCAGCGTCACCACGCAGATACCGGATCCATTCGGGCAGTCTTTTCCCACGAGGCAGTGGGGGTGCGGTCGGTGTGGGGGATCTTTGGTCACCAGGGAAACGGTGACCGTGACCTTCTTCAAGTGCTCAATAGGACCTTGAATCTGAAAACAAGGTCAAGTTGTGTTAACTCATTCACTGCCATTCACAAATGTATTCGGGAATTGAAAATATGACGTAGAGCGTCATTCCCAAATTTGTTCGGGTTTTGTTTTTTCAGTCTTGGGTGTCGATAAAGTGCTGGCCATGGCATTTTTTTTCTTTTGCACAAGGGGGCAGCATTTCTTTTTTTCCATGTTAGCGTTTTTTTTCTAGCTTCAGCTGTTGTTAAAGCGCGATATAAACCAATATTGCATTGTATTTTGGACAGCCGCCCTCATTTCAAGCTCATATAACTCTAACTATATTTTTGCAATCGATTAAAGAAGTCCTTCCGTATCAATTCGAGTCGTCTGGAGTCCAATGTAGTGTCCCAGAAAATGGACAAGCTCCCTTGGAAATGGGCTGATTTGTCTGCTGGGAATTTGTGTCAACTAATATCAAATAGTAGTCTCAGTGCAACACACCACGATTCACCATCGCGTTATTTATGTTTTCCTTCTAACTTGGATTGGATTGGATATGCCTTTATTAGTCTCACAGTGGAGAAATTTACATTTCACAGCAGCAAACACGATCAACACGGTGTTTTCCGATGAAAAAAAAGTGCCCAAAATGCATTGGGTGTCACTTTGTCGGTCAGGGGTCACGTCAGGCATCGTCATCAACTCGAAAAGACTTCCTGTATATTCAACGCGAGTCTTAAAACGTAAAATATAGCTATATGCCGTGGAATCTTTGTAAAATGCGCTCAGTAAAAGTCATTTGAAGTGATTTTACAAATTATGGACGCAACCTCAGCCTCTACCGTAGCGCCTTATAATGTGGTGTGCCTTATATTTGGAAAACGTGTATATATATATATGTTGGTTGTCCTTTAAGGCTTGTATAAGTAACCTGTATTGATTTGTCTTGAAAAATAAACATTTAATAAAATATATGCTCGATAAAGATATGTACAACTGAAGAGAATACTAGACGTGAATACAAAAATGTTTGTAAGTACCATTGTTCGTAACTTGAATGTTCGTAAGTAGGGGAGCGTCTGTAGTACGGGTGTATGTCACATCCTCCATACCTCAATGGCCGGTTGAGTCTTGTTACTTTCACACCCGGAAGCGCCCAGGATGCTGCCGGCCGAGCGTCCTTCGCACTCATAGCGAAATCTCATGCCTCGCTCTTTGGGTTGCTCCACCACCACAAGTTTGGGCTTCTCCAGATTGCGCTCTAGCATCTCTGCTCCGGACCGGCACTTCGAGGAGAGGGCGCCGCTGCCGCTGCTGGGGGATTTTGATGTTCGTGGGCGCGGCAGACCTCGACCGTGGCGGGTCGATCCGGTGGCAGGATGGGTGGGGGGTCGTTGAGACATTTCCCGGGGTGTGCAGAGCTGCTGCAGGGGGGTTGTGAAGCTGCAGCTGGACTAAAGGCAAAAGAAATCAAAATTGGATTCAACTAATGTAGATGAGAAGAGGATTGCTCAATGAAAATGACATTCAAAAGAATACGATCGTATTTTGCAGTGTATAAGGCGCACCCAAAAGCCTTGATTTTCTTCAAAAGATGACCTTATATGCGGGTGCGCCTTATATGTGAAGTAATATTGAGTCACAACAGGCCTTGCAACTACTATCAGCAGCCACCGACTCCATTTCACCCTGTACAAGAAAGAAGTAGTGTGTAACCTCAGCCTCTACCGTAGCGCCTTATAATGTGGTGTGCCTTATATTTGGAAAACGTGTATATATTTCTGTATTATATTTGGAAAACTTTTTTCATCCATTGAATGTGCGCTTTATAGTCCGGTGCGCCTCATATATGGAAAAAAACTATTTAAAATGGCATTTTCTATGTCACTCTCTCTTGTTTCTATTTATAATTGTATTTTATTCATTGCATTCTCTTTGTGATTGTATTTTGTTTATTATTTATTTTATTTATATATTTTTATTTATTATTGTATTTTATTTATTCTTTTTTATTTATTATCGTATAATATTTTTATTTTTTTATTATTTCGTTATTATTATATCGATATTTATATTTATTATTATTTATTATCGTATAATATTTTTTATTTTTTTATTATTTTTTTTTTTCATTATTATTTATTATAGTACCTAAGCTTGTCTGTGACTGTAGTGTCCTTGAGAGCTTTGAAAGGTGATTAAAAAGTAATGTATTATTATTATTATTATTATTATTGTTATTATTAAAATGATTAGTATTAAAAAGTTTGAAAATACACCATTCATTGGGGGTGCGCCTAATACTCCGGTGCGCCTTTTATACCAGGAAATACGGTAACTGCATCACACTGACATGCAATTTTTGAGACTTTGCCACACTTTTATAACTACAGGAGATGGTCCAGCTTCTTCCAAATTTGTGAATGGCAGTAAATGAGTTCAATGGAATATTTATATTATTATTTAATATTTATCCCCGATCATGTGTGACCCTCATTCTCTCCATTTAAAAACAAAAGAAGCTCTTGAATTGAATCGTAAATGCAACAGTTGATATATTTGACAAGCATATGGGGATAAAATGAAGCGGGAATAAACAAGTTACTAATAATGCCGAATCCCAGACGTATTTCCATTCCCTCAGTCTAACGCACCTAAAAGCAAACGGGCCACCAACCAGTACGCTTAAAATGACATCACGCAGTAAGCATCAAAACGATCCAACCTCCAGGGAATCGAGACAAGCCAGCAGACAGTAAATAACCAGCAAACCGTGGGAAAGGGAGACCCCGCTGCTCAACCCGCTGCTCAACATGCCACCATCATGCCTTCTGTTGCTCGTACGCTTAGCTTCACCCAAACAACGGTATACACACACACACAAAAAAAAACAGATAGCAGCGTCAGCCGAGAGGAAATAGGAAGTCGACGCACGGTAACGACCAATGGAAGAGTCGCTCCGGGCCAAGAATGTGACCTTGCACCCCCCTTTTGAGTGGGCTTGGCCGGGGGAGGAGGGCAAAACGAAACTAGGAGTCAGGTTACGACTTGGATTAGCAATTCCTTCCACTGAGTCTCGTTGTTGTGACGTAATTTATGACAGGAATTACAACTGGCTGCAACGGTGGGTTGCAGCCGATTCGCTGAGTTTACTGTCAGACCTGCGTGACTGCTTTGAATCGCCGTGTCATCCGCATTAAGTCATGTGATTTCGCAAAACAAAACAACAAGCGCAAACAACTCTCTACCAGATTCTTTGCTGATAGATGTGGAAAAATTGATGTTGTGAGAACTGGTTTGTTATACAGTGATACCTCGGCTTACGAACGCTTTAGCTCACGAACTTTTCGCCTTACGAACATTAAATTCATCAGAATTTAATCTTGGCATACAAACTAGTTTTCAGGAAACACACGGAGCGCCACAATGGCTGGCGGACTACTTTTCGGTGGAAGAACACCAAACCACACGGCCGAACAGTGCCTCCGTGGCTGCCGGGCTACTTTTCCACACCCACTTTCTTTGAGTGCACTCAGTGCAGACGGGGTTTGTTACGGAGTGGATAATTTAGCTTTTTTTGGGACCGAAAACAGGCTAGTGTTAAACTCAAGAGGACACAAAAGAAAATTACGGTCGGGCAGAAGAAGGAGATCATCGAAAAACACAAAGGAGGTGCGCGTTTGTGTGATTTAGCGGCCCAGAACCAATATGCTAAATCGACCATTGCTACCTGTGGCCAAGGGTGTTTCTGTGTTGTTGTGGATTAATGAAAAGTAGATAGCAGGGGACATTGTGAGTGAGGGTATTATCGCCGAGAAAGCCCGGCAACTTCACTCAGATATCATCAAGAGGCAACTACATCAGCCATCACAAAGGAAACTAAAATGACTTTATTATACAGTACAGTTTATTTCTTTAATTACAATACAATAGCACATTTATTATATATAAAATAATATTTTGTGTAGTTTTAAGGCTTATTTAGTAGAAAAGTATGTTTTATGGGGATCTGGAAATTGATTATTCTGATTTTTAATGGTTTCCTATGGGAAATTAATGTTTGGAAGACACACTTTTCGCCTTACAGACACTTTCTGGGAACCAATTAAATTTGTAAACTGAGGTATCACTGTACCTTCTCACCATTTTTTCCTTCCTGTCGCTGTGTGCCAAATGGCAATGATAATTGGATAAATATATATTTGAAATTAAGAAAATAATTGTTTGACAGATTAAAAAATCAGATTACCTTCCAAGGTGTGCCTGATGATCTGTCAGTGCATAGTCATTGTGGCACAACGCAAAGATTGAGAATTATTGCTAATCTTCGGCTTGGCTCAAAGTGAAATGTAATTGAACTTTGAAAGCGCACCAGAATCCATTCATGGATGATGCTTGATGGCTGATTTGGAAACAATGTGTATTTTGACAAATAATGAATATGTATTATGTTCCAAAGGTCGCTGTGTCTAACAAGCAACATTGAACTTTTACACTTGTCCCCTATTTTCAGTCAAAATTCGAATTGTCCAATTTGAAGAGATTCCATAGCATTCAGTGTATCACAATGTTTTTTCTATTCCACAAGGGGGCAGAATTTCCTTTGTTTCCATGTTAGTGCTTTGTTCCAGCTTCGGCTGTTGTTAAAGCACTATATAAACCAACATGTATATATTGCATTGTATTTTGGACAGCCGCCCTCATTTCAAGCTCATATAACTCCAGACCCATATAATTTAGGAATTAACTGCCAGATGTGCAAAAATGTGTCCACTCTAGTGGCATGGTTTTTGTCATTGTCACTTGAACTCCAGGACCCACAGAATATTGAATTTTACACTAATAATAGACATTCAATGAGGCGTTATAAACCTGAGACTTTCTTCTTTCATCTGAAAAAGAGTTCATTCCTAAATTATACAGGTCTGGCGTTATATGAGCTTGAAATGAGGGCGGCTGTCCAAAATAATAATAATACTATTAATACTACTACTACTAATAATAATAATAAATTTCATTTATAAGCGCCTTTCAAAACTCTCAAGGTCACTTTACAGTCACAGGATTAGTTTTTCTGTGGGTGACCAGCGGCAGCCACACCCGCCAGCGTTATATAATGCAATACATACATATTGGTTTATATAGCGCTTTAACAACAGCTCAAGCTGAAAAAAAGCACTAACATGGACAAAAGGCAAATGCTGCCCCCCTCGTGGAAGGGGAAAAACATTGCCAGAGGTCTGACCAGAGCTTTATCGGCACCCAAGCATGAAAAAAAAAAAAAAAAAACAAATCCGAACAAATTCAGGAATGGCGCTCTATGTCATATATTCCGAATAAATTTGTGAATGGCAGTGAATGAGTTAATACACACCTTGGTCGAGGTACAGTCACACAATACACCAAGAGGAAAGCGATTTGCGTTCGGACCCCGGGCTTCAACAAGCAAACTTTCCTCCACCCACTGTGGAACCAATCTCAATTTAAATACTTACCGGTACGTGACAGGTGGTGCCTCTGGCCACCAGCCCTGGCTGAGATGATGGCGAGGAGGAAGAACAAAGCCGATGCATCCTATGGTTTTGGCCGCGCAGCTCAGCAGGAGGAGGTGGCGGTCTAGGGAGGGATATGCATGTGTGGTCCTCTGTGATGATCTCCTGGATGAGATCTGCGACATACAGTAAAAAGTCAGTTGGAGGTTTTGAAGTCATAGAGGCAGCTGCTTATTCAACGGGGCAAGCAAAAAAATATATATATTGCGCTCTTTTGAAACATCTTAAAAATAAAAGAAGAGCTCTTTGCGCGTGACAAGCTATATTCGTGCTTATTTGAAATTGTAACTTTGTTTTAATACCACAGTAATGCCATCTTTGGGCCTATGCCGAATTAACAGTAAGCACAGTCTCCTTTTTTTCCTTTCGGCTTTTCCCGTCAAGGGGGTCGCCACAGCAAATCAGCGTCCTCCATCTTCATAATCCTCCATCTTGATTCGCATGTTTGTTTTGGCCAAGCTTTTACGTCGGATGCCCTTCCTGACAATACCCTCTGTATTTATCCGGGATTGGAACCGGCACAAGAAGACTTATGTGCCCTTGTGGCTACAGAACAAGCAACTCGCGCAGTAAAAGGCTCCCAAACACAAAAAGGTCATCGGCACAGCAACAATCAAAAAAGCAATGATGATTCACAATATCATGAAAATAACATGACTGTTTTTGGGATGTAGAAGACGGTACTAATAATACTAATACTACTAGTACTTATACTACTAATACTACTATACTACTAATACTACTAATAATAATACTACTACTACTTTTCATTTTGGATTTTCTGCTAATACTAATACTAATAATACTACAACTACTAACTACTACTAATATGACTACTACTACTATTACTACTACTAATAATAATACAACTAATAATAATAATAATAATACATTTTATTTCTAAGCGCCTTTCAAAATTCTCAAGGACATTTTAATCTAATAAAAGGACTAATACTACTAATAATACTAATCTTTTCCTTTCGGCTTTTCCATTCAAGGGTTCGCCACTGCGAATCAGTAACCTCCATCTTTTCACTACTAATAATACTAATACTATATAATAATAATACTAATACTAATACTAATAATAATAATACTAATACTACTTATACTACTTCTTTTCCTTTCGGCTTTTCTACTACTAATACTAATAATAATAATAATAATACATTATATTTCTAAGTAAGCACAGTGATGTGCAAAATAAGCATACGGTTATCGTAGTTTACAACATTAAATCCGTTAAAACCATTATCTAGTTTTGGAAGACACGTAGGCCTACTATAGATCTGTATTCTAATGTTAGTTTGATGCTGTGAGTGATACACTAACTTCCAAGTGAAATTTGAACGTGACTTCTCTTTTAACGTTGTTGAAATTAAACTACGCTAACTTTAGGCTAACACACAATGCAAAACATCGTAAGTAAATTAGCATCGATGTTGCAACAAGCAGAAAAATTTTAACAATTTTCAAATGTAGCAAACACATTTCAGAGAAGGGTACATACAGTATTCATAGCCACATATACCTCATCCTCTGCAAAATACATCAAATGTTATTGAGACAGTCTGTTTCATCATTAGATTTACATCGACAATTAGTTGTAGGCAAGCCATTGCCACCATTGACGGATATTCCCAAAATGAATGTAATTGACATGATACTTTATAGTTTTAGACTATATTATATCATAGATTGCTATTACTGTATATTACTTAATTTACTTATTTAAATAAGTGTGTTTTTTTTAGCAAGCTGTCGTATGGATTTATTTCAATTAGATAAAGATGTTTTGACATCCAAGTTTTTTTTACGTGTTACAGGTTGTATAAAGTTAGAGAACAAATGGTTGAAGTTATCCTCTGCATCAGTTTAGATGAGGTGAAGCCAACCTTCATGTGTGAGAGACAGGGGAAAAAATGAAATATTTTACTTACCAAAGTCGGACAGTCCTCTCTCTGTCGGACAAACAGAGGTAAACAATCGATGAACAAGAGAAAAGACAGCAAAACGTGCCCGATAGTTGACAATCGGCGTTATGCACCGACAAGAGGAAAAAAAGACACGAAGACGTCATATGGTAATGATGTCATCGCTCATCCATACACAAACTATACAGCCAGGGCACTTACCAGGAGTGCAGCGAAAGACGTCCATGTCGTTAAACGCAGAGGACATCGAAATAGTCGCTATTTTATAAAGTTTTTTTTTCGACTTCCACCGTCGACAAACACCTCCAAAGCCATGTGATGGATCTCACAGCGTTAAAGTTGTCCGTTTGCAGTTGCACTTTCGGCGTTTCCGTGGCAGCCGGTCGCCGATTGGCTGCTCGCTGCACTGGAAATCCCCAAACGTCACTTGGCTCATCGTTCAACTATTCGACCGCCTGAGACGAAAAGATGGCGGTGAGCCATAAACCAACCACGACTACAGTAAAAACGTTTCCATGGTGACCAATGTCGTAAAAAGGCCAATGAACCTTGAAAGAAAGAGGTTCTCTCCACTACATTCGTCCGGCATATTGTTGGTTTCATTGATGCGCTGTAAGAGTGACTGAAACTAAGGTATATTTAGAAAAATAAGAGGATTTATCTGCGTTTGGAGCGAGCTTTTTCCACGTGATGACATAATATGGATTTATAGAACATCGTAGTATAGGAGATGCCGGCGTGTCTTTTGTTATGATCACGTGATCGGCCGCAGAAAGCCTACCAATAAAACGGTTGTTCGCGAGCTATCATTGTTTTGTAAGCTTATGCATTTCATTTTCGGTTCAGATTAATGAAAGTCTTCGCATTTTAGTACAATGGTGATATCGTGTGTGGTTGTATAAAACTTCAGCCATGTTAACTCCTGATAAATCAAAGAAAAGGTATCAGCAAGCACAGCGTCCGGAAGATGACACACAATTATTTTTACATTGCAAAACATGTCACGCATGGTTTTACGAACACGGCAGTTTAACCGACAAAAAAATACGTTTCTATATTGTGCCCTATGAACTAAAACACAGACAAAAACATTTATATGAAGTAAATATAATTTTACAGTAATCCCTCGCTACTTTGCAATTCAGGTATCGTTGTTTCAGTGCATCTCGGATTTTTTTTTTCAGGGAAAAAACGTTCAGAATAAAATAAAAAAAATACAGAATGACTCAGACGTTTTATACATGGCTGAAGCTTGGTTCGTTCTTAGCGCTGATGTCATCCAAATGACACCACGATGATCCCATGGTTCCCAGCCATGTGGATTGGCTGTGCATCTTCTCAGCCCCGCCCAGCACCCCACCTGTTTTATCACGTGGGTTATTATATAACTCCACTTCGTGAGGTTTCATCTATTGGGGGTTGTCCTGGTCCCAATTAACCGCAAAAAAACAAGGGATTACTGTGTATATATTAATTTATTCCGAGCCCCAAAAGGTTTTAGTAAAACGAATTAGGGAGCAACATTTGCCCGTGATTTAATGGTAACAGAATTTTTAAAGGAAAGTGAAAGGGAGATCTTTTATGTACAACCGACCGGTTTACAGGAAGAACTAGTGGTT
Organism: Hippocampus bargibanti; assembly: GCF_051943395.1. Taxonomy (NCBI): domain Eukaryota; kingdom Metazoa; phylum Chordata; class Actinopteri; order Syngnathiformes; family Syngnathidae; genus Hippocampus; species Hippocampus bargibanti. The sequence goes on from NC_142747.1 coordinate 15,953,879, forward strand.
TACTACTGTATCAAATGAATCATGCTGATTACTTATTGGTGCAAAAGTAGGTCAAAAACACAGAGTGTGGATGTTAAAACTATATATATATATACTAAATAAAATAGTTTTTTAAAGAAAAAATACACTTTGGCAATGTTAAGCAGTAAATTAGAAAGATATGAGAAAAAGGCCACCTATTGATAGAAATATCCATTCATTGTTTCACACCCTTTAAAGGACAACCGACACCATTTTGTTTCCTGGCATCAGAAAAATGTTATATAGCATCTAAAATACCCAAAACACGCAGGCTGATATTTTAGTCAAATGCAAAACACCAATAAAAATGACTTACTTAAAGTATCCCAAAATTACTTCAAAATGACCTCGCAGATGGCAAGTTTCAGGGTCCCGCCCCCTTGTTCGTGACGTCACGCCAGGACGTCTTGCCTTGATCTAGAATAAAAACAATGGTTTCAGATTCGGAGAAGATGCTTTTTTGTTACTCATCCAGTTATGAATATGATTCAAATAGTTCTGAAGAGAAAAGCATAAATGTTTGCAATCGATTAAAGAAGTCCTTCCGTGTCAATTCGAGCCGTCAGGACTCCCGTCAGCACAAGATGGGCCACGCTCCATGTGGGGATTTGTGTCAACTAAACAAATAGTAGTCTTGGTGCAACACCACGATTCACCATCTCGTTATGTGTACCTTCTTTCTCTGTCAACACGAAGTTTTCAGACCAAACAAAGTACCCAAAATGCTTTGTGTCGCTTTCTGTCAGGGGGCGTTCCTGACGTGACGTCACGCCAGAATCGTCAACAACTCAAAAACAAGACATCCTGAAATACGCCTGTGTAAGCTCTGTCGTACAGGAGTGGTCCATCGATGAAAAGGTTTCTTCAGCCGTCATCTGTACTTCTTCCTGAATATTCAGCGCGACTCTTAAAACGTACAATAAAGCTATATGCGGTGGAATCTTTGTAAAATACGCTCATAGAAGTCATTTGAAGAGATTTTACAAATTATGGACACAACTTGTCCGAGGCGTCGGATGTCCTTTAAAGTTAAGGAAAGTAGGAGTAAACGACAATCAACAAAGCATTACATAAATAAATGAATACACATGCACGAGCTCCCATGGACACTTGAGAAAAACTATTCAATATGTGCACATAAGATTACCGTAACTAAAAATAACTTGAGCACTCAATTTTTTTTTTTACTATAATCCCATCAACAAAATATTCTTGATCTTCTGTGAGTTGAGAAAAGAAAAATCTTAATGTAGACGTTTTCAATCACACAAGTTTTACTATAAACATGAATGCTGAAAATTCAATAACACAGAACCTTTTACGAGAGACGCACATCCCATCAGCATGAAAACAAGGGCGTGCATGTGAATTTCTTTGGAGTGTTTAACATGAAACACCCAGTCGGGCTGTTGCGGGTGTGTGGCACGGTTATTGGTGATATTAGATATTTGCAGATTCTTTAAACATTGGCAGTAATTAACAAGCTGAACTTCTGCACACGTTGGAGGCATCCCAAAAGAATGAGTCAGTCGGTGATGGGAAAATCAAAACTTATTGACAATATCAATATTTATATTAATACCAACAAGGCTGCCCAGTTTGGTCAATGAACAATTTGTTGAAAATGAAAGGTCATAGTCACGGTCCTTGTCGCTCATATCTTGTTGGGATTTTCCCGTTTTCCAGTTTAACTCCAACAACTATTTGTGACATGGAATGAAAATAAAAATCTTCACATGGGATATACACAGAGAAGTAATGTTTCACTTGGCCTCTTTCTTCCATGTATACAAAAAAAAACAAACTCAACACAACTGTCAGCCTCATTTCCAAGATACTGTACCCACCCAAAATCAAACAGAATACAGTACATCACGTTTTGTTTTACTTCACTTGGACTGAAAAAAAAAAAAGCAACAAGGCAGGGAAGAACAATTAAAATTTACCAAGTCTACAATGAAGATGATTCTCTGTGGATTCATACAGGAATCGAAGGGAACAGTTGGACTGCTTTTTTCTTAAGTGATGTCCGTGACAGCCAACCCTCCATCTGTCTGATTTCCACAAGTCCTCTTTACCCTGGCGCCAGGGAGACCAAACACGGGGGAGGCCAGGGTTGTCATCATCTGTCTTATTCGTTCTTTTTCTCGCTGTCTGGTTTTTCTGTGATGGCTGCCACATTGGCATCGGGTGCTGCTGTGTTATCCTGGTGCTGCTCCACCCCGCTGGTGCCGTATTCGTTGACCCTGTTGGGGTCCACTCGATAAATCCAGCGCTGGTACAGGTAGATGAAAAAGACGACATCTGCAAAGTAAGAAAATGTATTTTATAGATTTTTTTTTCAGATGTCATGGGCGGTGGTGCTGATCTCGGTGAGTGCAGAGGAGCAACAGACATATTCAGTTTATCATTCATGTCTGTATGCGGAGGCAGTTTTATGGGTACTACCAGTGTTTGAAATAACGTCTGCCCAGAGGCCCGGGGCGTACAACCTATACGTCGGGCGTCCAACTTTAAAAACGTCTCGGCCCGGGTGGCCGACAACTTCAAGAAAAAAAAAAAGAAGATTTTTTTCAAATCAAACGTTTGCTTTATTCAATAAAGCAAAAGCTACAGCTAAACCGCTACAAGCCACGTGGACTCCTCTTTCTAAGCGCCTTTCAAAACTCTCAAGTACACTTTACAGTCACTGTATAGTCCGAAGCACAAAACAGGCTTCTGATTGGCAGCCGTGCCGAGTATGCAAATTGCTAAACGAACGTTCGTTTGGAAATTTTCATACGGCACGGTGGCCAAAATTTGCATACTCGGCACGGTACCCAATCACAAGCCTGTTTCGTGCTTCGGACTATACCGTGACTGTAAAGTGTACATGAGAGTTTTGAAAGGCGCTTAGAAAGAGGAGTCCACGTGGCTTTTAGTAGACAACGCAACGCAAACATTGCATTGTGCTCCATGACGACAAACGACAACTGGAGCAAAATCTTCAGCAAGGGATATTTATCGATGAGAAGTTTTCGGACATTTCGCCTCCTATCCAAGAGGCTTCGTCAGCAAACTAGATAGGGATATTAACCATGAATTAAGCAAGGGGGCATTTGTGGTAGGTACTTCCTTAATTTAAAAAAATCCTTTATTCTTCGCAACATTTTTTTTTGCGCGATTCGTCATCTTATTGTTTCAAATTGTGAAAAATGGGGCAGACAACTTTTTGTCATGAGTTTCACTCACTGGTATTACCATGCATTCATAATACAAAGTGATATATGCCCAGCGGTACTATAAAGAAGGTCCTGTTAAGTTCATGATGATTTAAAAATAGAAGTACCGTCTCTGAGGCATCCTATCCTGTACATCATGGGCATCTTGATGACAAATGCAAACAAGTCATCAATGAACGTATTCAGCGCCTTGTATGTGAGCATCCTCCACGGGAGGTGGGCCACTGACTTCATTTTATAGTTGATAAATAACTGCGGCGTCATTGTGATGAAGCCTGAAATGAAAGGGAGAGAAAGGGGACAGAGAAAGGAAGACAGTGAGTGAGAGGCATCAAACACTTCACATCATTTTGTTGCAGACGTCTGACTCCTATTTAGAGTCACAGCATTCGTGGATACAGCGGGATTGGACATACAGTGATACATTGGCTTACAAACTTAATTGGTTCCCAGACAGAGTGTGTAAGGTGAAAAGTGTGTATCCCAAAAATTAATGTCCCATAGGAAACCATTAAAATGAGAATAATCCGTTCCCCGGTCCCCATAAAACATAATGTTCTACTTTCTAAGCCTTAAAACGACACAAAATATACCTTATTGTATGTATAATACATGTGCTATGGTATTATACTTAAAGAAATAAACTGTACTGTATATAATGATGAGGAACATAACCTTCTTTCACCATCTTGAGCAATGATCCCTTGTCGGTGCTTTCAACAGGACTCGTTTAAACTTTGATAGTTGAAAGGCAGGGTGTAGACTGCAAGGTTAAAATTCCCATCAATCAGGCTCCACAAATAATCCGCACTAGCCATCAGGTCAATTTGAAATGAAGAGGCAAGCAAGGGAACCAGCAATTAATGATGTTTCTAGCATGTGTGTCTGCTTGCATCTGTTGCAATATCATAACTTCCAAGATGTACAACCCAGAGCTCCTTGAGACACTTTATGCAAAAAGCTATCCATTCCATCAAGCCATCAACGACTATCACAAAGGTAAATAAAACGACTTTATTATATAGTACAGTTTTTTTCTTTAATTATAATACCGTAGCACATTTATTATACATAAAATAAGGTATGTTAAGGTATGTTCTTAGAAAATTAGAAAGTAGAAAATTATGTTTTATGGGGACCTGGGAACAAATTATTCTCATTTCAATGGTTTCCTATGGAAAATTAATTTTTAGGATACACTTTTTGCCTTACACACTGTGTCTGGGAACCAATTAAGTTCGTAAGCCAAGGTATCACTGTAGTCAATACAATAAATATTTGTGTTTCCCAATGGTAATTAACTATTTTTTATAATTTCATATGTAGCCGTGGCTAAAAAGGAAAACAAAATCATCAAAACAAGATATTACACTTACTCACCAAAGGTTAGCAAGAAGCCATAGAGCATGCTTAGTACCCATGAGTACCAGCCTTTATGTTCAACATACAATAAACTGTAAACGGCATAGCAGCCAAACAGGGGATAGAGAAGCCACGACAGGTACTTGAAGGCCATCTGTGTACAGAAGCAGTGGGATCAGGTAACAAACAAACATTCAGAAACAAAAATAATAATAATAAAGAAAAAAACAGTGTATCAAGTACAGTGATACCTTTGCTTATGAACTTAATTAGTTCCCAGACAGAGTGTGTAAAGCGAAAAGTGTGTATCCCAAAAATTAATTTCCCATAGGAAACCATTAAAATGAGAATAATCCGTTCCCAGGTCCCCATGAAACATAATTTTCTACTTTCTAATTTTCTAAGCCTTAAAACCACACAGAATATAGCTTATTTTATGTATAATAAATGTGCTATGGTATTATAATTAAAGAAATAAACTGTACTGTATATATTGATGAGGAACGTAACCTTCTTTAACCATCATGAGCAATGATCCCTTGTAGGTGCTTTCTATGTGATAATTTTATCTATCAAGTGTACAGATGGCTTGTGGGGGTTGTTTGTGGAGCCTGATTGATGGGATATTTTAACCTTGCAGTATACACTCTGCCTTTGAACTATCAAAGTTGAAACTCTCACTGTCGTCTGCCTGTTTCTTTAATGTTTAAACCACCTCCCCTCACTGCTTCGTTCTTGACCAATCACGTGGCTTTAACCAAAGACTGGGGGTGAGGAATAGAGGACAAAAACAGTCGGCAGCCATTTTGTTGTTCGCGAACGACACATCACTCATTGAGGCAGTTCTGCGTGTATCCCGAAAAAAGTTCGTATGCCAAGGTAAAATTTTCATAAATTTAACGTTCGTAACCCGAAAAGTTCGTAAGCCAAGGGGTTCGTAAACCAAGGTATCACTGTAATTCAGCAATGGTTGACTTACGTCGTCATAGATTTTGGTAGAAGACTGCACATATGTGGACTTGTCTTTGAACACAAGTCTTGGGATGAATCCTGCGATTTTATTCTCTCTATCCAACTACGGAAAGACAAAACACATTTTGATATCAAGAACATCGACATTTGTAAAATAAAATTTAAAAAAAACTGTGGTTTTGACTTACTTTGACATCCATGACCTTGGTGATTTTCCAGAGGTCGATAAGAAGGCTGATGAAGACGCTGACCTGTACCACAAAGTTAGTTTCGTTGTCGAGAATGTAAAGCAGCACCACCAAAGACTGGAACACGCCGAAGATAATGGAGCGCACGGAGAGGCCTTCCAAAGACTGTCTGCTGTTCCAGAACTGGATATCTTGGGGAAGGAACCATTAAGCATCCATTAAGAATGTGTCAAGACACACACATTGTGAGCATTGTTGGTGTGAATTTACCATTCTTAAAGGCCAGAAACTCAAAGATGCTATGCACAATGGAGACCACGATAGTGAGGCCCAGGAGGTACGGGTTGGTTTCCAGTAAGGCCACCTGTCAGAGATGTTTGTTTGAACGCTGTGAACAAAGGCTCGAACACAGGAAGATTGTCTTTTACTGTCTTCTTGATTTGAATCCCACACCCCTTGATGTCCCAAGCACCATCATCCATAAACCAACAGAACCAACTAAAATAGTATGATATTTTTAGTCAAATGCAAAACACAAATAAAAATGACTTAAAGTGTCCAAAATCTGAAAAAAATTGAGCTGCGAATTGGGCATTTTCAGAAAGTGCCGCCCCCAGTTCGGAACGTCACATCAAGACGTCTTGCATTGCTAATGAATCAAAACAATGGCTTCAGATTCGGAGAATATGCTTTCTTGTTACACATACAGTTATGAATATGATTCAAATAGTTCTGAAGAGGAAAGCATACATGTTTGCAATCGATTAAAGAATTTATTTCGTGCCGTTTTGAGGCAACATTGGGGGGAACTGTCTCACCCCAAAAAAAAAGGCACAAAATGGCGACCTCCTGTGGCCACCTCTGTTTCCACAGGCTGATAAATTCCTTATATGGAGCTTGGACGCCCTCTTCTGGCCTCCTGGCAGCTTTTGGGTGCAACACGAGGTCCCCAGACCAAACAGGTACAGCAAAATACATTGACATGATGGAAGGACCGCTACAATGCGTCTTTTTTTACGGTAAAGGGCGGTCCTTTAGTGACGTCACGTACGGACTCGTCACCAACTCAAAAACAAGACTTCCTGAATATTCAGCGCGAGTCTTAAAACGTAAAATATAGCTATATGCGGTGGAATCTTTGTAAAATACGCTCAGTAGAAGTCACTTGAAGCCATTTTACAAATTATGGACACAACTTCTCCGGAGACGTCGGTTGTCCTTTAATGGGTTGTCTTTCTATGAACTGATAGATTTGTAACTTGGCTAATGAGCTCTTCCTGTGAAGGAGTTTACGCAAGTCCTAAATTCCCCCCAAGGCCTGATCTCCTACCTGAGGATGACAGTCAGCCACATCAGATTGACCTCAGTTTTTTTGTGCTTCCATTGTGTGCCTTGTGTTTGCCCAACTAACCATACAACAGCATGAAACTTTGAAATATGATAACTTCTATTCTGTCTAGTCTCTATCACCACCTTTACAAAAATTAAACTTCGAAAGGTTGTTAGAGTTTAGGTTCCACAGTATTTCAATGACCCTACCTTAACAGAGTCCTTATCCTCATCAGACTGGTCGTAGGTGTCCTCGGGCAGAAAGTTCCACAGCGAGCGAGCGTTCTGGGCGGCGTAGAGTTGCCAGCGCCACAAGGACAGTGGGCAGTAGTTTAGGCGTAGCGGTAGGGTGGTCAAGGTATCATTGATGGGATAGTAGTCCTTCTGAAGGTTCCAGTAGTCATTGAAGTACACTATTGGGTAGTAGTCACCGCTCACCGCATCAAACTTCACATCTGGTGGAAGAAAGGGGAAGAGGAAATGTCACATTGCATCGCTGATCAACAATACAGCTGCAATATTTCACAATGAACTACAGAGGAGACATTTACGTTGGTCTAGCGGAGGTGGGACAGATCCCTTTACCCAGGCTGTGTGGTCATCCACCATGTTGATGGTGAGGTTGGGGTGCCAGTGAGAGATGATTTCGACTGGACCGTGGCTCTCTGCCCGCTGAAAGACAATGAAAGTGAAATGATGTGGAGAATGCACAAACTTGAACAATTACGGCTACCGAAAGCGCAAAACCATCTTGTAAAAACAGCGGGTTCCATCACGTCCACACTAAGCCTTTTTTGGAAGGGAGAACAAGCACTGGCCCTCTATGTTGATGATCAAAGTTTGAATCATCATTTTCTATTAAGTGTCTTTCTATTGCATTATTTAGACCTTAAAGGACAACCGACGTCACTTTTTTGTTTCTTAACTGAAATCAGAAAAGTGTTTTATAGCATCTAAAATACCCAAAACACGCAGTATGATATTTTTATTCAAATGCAAAACACCAATAAAAATGACTTAAAGTCCAAAATCTGCAAAAAAAAATTGAGCTGCGAATTGGGCATTTTCAGAAAGTCCCGCCCCCAGTTCGTGACATCACGCCAAGACGTCTTTCATTGCAAGTGAATCAAAACAACGATCTTCAGATTCAGAGAATATGCTTTCTTGTTACATCCAGTTATGAATATGATTCAAATAGTTCTGAAGAGGAATGCATACATGTTTGCAATCGATTAAAGGTCTTCTGGGTCGTTTCAATGGCTAAAAACTGATGTGTGGTGTCACAGAAAATGCAGAAGATGGCGGCAGAGCTCCGTGTGAGAAATGAATCAGCCCGTTTCCACAGGCTGATAAATTCCTTCCATGGAGCTTGGACGCCCTCTTCTGGCGGCCCAGACCAAACAAGTACAGCAAAATACATTGATGTGATGGAAGGACTGCTACAATGTGTCTTTTTTTTTCGGTCAGCATTCGGCATTTTTTTCGGCATTTCTTTAGTGACGTCATGTACGGACTCGTCACCAACTCAAAAACAAGACTTCCTGAATATTCAGCGCGAGTCTTAAAACGTAAAATATAGCTATATGCGGTGGAATCTTTGTAAAATACGCTCAGTAGAAGTCATTTGAAACCATTTTACAAATTATTGACACAACTTGTCCGGAGACGTCGGTTGTCCTTTAAGAATAAAATGTTTGGATGTACCGGCTATTGATTGATTTACTTATTTACTTATGTATTTACTTACTTATTTACTTATTTCCTTACATACTTATTTACTTACTCATGTACTTTTTACTTACTTATTCACTTATTTACTTAATCATTTCCTTACTATTTACGTACTTATTTACTGACGTACTTACTTATTTACGTAGTTACATATTTACTTAGTTACGTATTTACTTACGTATTACTTATTTATTTACTTATGTATTTACTTACTACTTACTTATGTATTTACTTACTTCCTTACTATATTAATTTACTTAGTAACGTATTTACTAACCTATTTACTAACTTATTTACTTACTTACTTATTTAGTACATATTAACTTACTTATTTACTTATTTCCTTACATAATTACTAACCTAATTACTAACTTATTTACTAACTTATTTACTAACCTATTCACATCAGAGATACTTAACTCATTTTCGAACTTATTTACTAACTATTTGTTTAGGCGGGTGAAATATAACTGAATATGTAACCGCTGACATTTACTGGGCCTGATATTTCAATATTGATCGTTTTCCCACGTGTGACCAAACTCGGGTGAGGATGCAGCTGTTGTCAAGCCAACACCGTCGTAAAAGCGCTGACCCACCTTGATCATCTCTGGATCTGCTTCCGTCTCCCCTGTAAGTAGATTTTTGGTCTTCATAAACTTCCTACGCTTGAATTTGTTCAGCACTGAAAAAGGCGAAAAAAATGGTCCGGTTAACGCAATATCACAACAACATAGATGTTGTTATTATATTATATTATTGTTATTGTTTCAAATCGGATTCGATCACAGGCTTACTTTGGGATGCGTGAACAGTTGCAAGTCTACGATACTGCCCTTTGCGCTTTGGGTCTGGGTACAGCCCACTTTTTGTGAAGTAGATGTGTATATAGAGGGAGCCGTTCTGCTGCACCGCCTACAAGTCAACAGAGGTGCGCAGTTCATCAGAAAGTGCTTCCATTTCACCTTTCGCGAGTTGATAATTGTGGTCTTGGAGCTCACAAATCCACCAATTTACAGTTTTATTCCGGAACTCATTAGCTACAAAAGTCACATTTTGTGTTTAGGTCATCTAAGGTTCATGATGTTGACGATCAATTATTGTTTGTATTGTTGCAGACCACAGGATATAAAATCAATCCAAAGCGTTTTGCTGAAATATTTTCCCGAACACGACATCCAGTTGTCTTCACCTCTGGGATCTCCATCTCCTTATAGTGCTCATAGCAGCCGTCTCCGTTCTCCCCCGTGGACCAGTCTCCGTAGACGAGATCCCGGTGGAACCAGAAGAGAGAATGTGTGTTGTTGAAGTCAGTGAACACCTCCTCTTGGGAGATATACACATACATATCCTGCAGGCAGAGCGGGGAAAATAAGGGTGTTTAGAGGCATAGGGGGACTGTTTTGACTCTTTGGTGTTCACATGCAAGTGACGAGGGCTTATCAAATTAAATGTTTCATATTTTAATTAGATGACAATGACTCCAAAGACATAATGATATCAATAATAAAATAATAATACCATGAGTGTGTCCTTGGTGAAGAGGTTCCTGCTGGGCACTCTGGGTGCACCGGCTGGTGTGTTGGGGTCTGGAGTGGAGGGGCCTCGACGGAACCAGCTACTGATTGCCCAGATGATAAAAATTCTAGAGGAACATAGTTTAACAGTGTTTAGAGCAGTTCTGAGAAAACAACGGGATTTGACTGCAGTGCAATTCTAAACAGAAAGAATGCAGAGAAAGGCAGGGAAAATAATTCACAAATAATTGCTCATAATAATGAGCGGTTTCGCCTTTTTGGCAGCACAAATATATCAGCACTGTTTTTGATTTGGGAGGCATGTCGGTGCTATCCTCTTATCTAAAAGTGCTTCATAAAACAAAGTGTGCAAAAAGTACTTAAGATTGAATGACTGTCTGTGTCTTTTGTCGCATTATTTACTGGTATTTAGTTTTTTGTCGTTGTTTTGACTTCAAGATGGCGCCGTGAGAGTGGCTGGCTTTACAGCAGCTCATGTATTTTGTTATTCTACTTCTTCCTTTCCTTTCCTCTTCCTTTCATCACTTTGCCGCCGGGAAATGTAATTTTTTTCCACTGCGAGATTAAGAAAAGGCTAATCCAATCCAATTATAAATGAACTTTGATTATGTTTAGGTATGGCAGGGTTTTACAAAAATGGCCTGGTACATGACATTCCACTTCAATGGCGATGACAAGCGTATACCACGGACTTGTAAAACAAGTATCCCACTTATCTGATTAACAGCTTTTCATTATGACCATTTTTCTTTTTAAACCGCAGGAAAAAAACCGTGACAAGGAAAATGAAAAGGCGGTACATATTGTTTGTTATTCAAAATATACACACTGGAAAAACCATAAAGAATTTGATTAACAAATCTCGAGAGACTGCGTGAGTGCACTTCTAAAGGTTTCACAAAATAGTTCAGCGTTAAAATTAATTTATTTATTATCTCATTCACGAATTTATTCGGGAATTGAAAATATGACGTACAAGGATGCTACAGCTGCGTGTTTGCTTTCAACATTTAGCTTGTAGTCGACGTGCACATTCCACCATGATGTCCCTGATCCACTGGTGGAAAGACGCTTTGATCGTCTCCTCTTTCATCTAGAACTGCTTCATGTCATCACAAAGAGGGTACAGCAAGTCCTGAAGAATGAATGTCTCTCTGTGTCTTTGTTTTGTCATATTGTCTCTATGCTGTCATATTATTTGTTATTTAGTTTTTTTTGTTCTTTTGACTTCAAGATGGCGCCGCGAGAGTGGCTGCCTTTCCAGCAGCTCATGTATTTTGTTTTTCTACTTTCATTCCTTTCATCACTTTGCTGCTGTGAAATGTAAATTTCTCCACTGTGAGACTAATAAAGGCATATCCAATCCAATCCAAGGCCATTCCCGAATTTGTTGTTTCCTTTCCAAAAGGGGGCAGCATTTCCCTTTTTCCATGTTAACGCTTTGTTCGAGCTTCAGATGTTGTTAAAGCGCTATATATAAACCAATATATATGTATTGCAGTGTATTTTGGAGAGCCGCCCTCATTTCACGCTCATATAACTCCAGACCCAAAAATTGTAGGAATTCACTTGTTTTTCTGATGGAAGAAGAGAGTCTAAGGTACTTTGAATGTTTATGTATTCTTAAAACTCAATATTCTGTGGATCCTGGAATTCGAGTGACAATGACAAAAACTCTGGCACCGGAGTGGACACATTTTACACGTCTGGCAGTAAATGAGTTAATTGGGGGGGGGGGGTCTCCAAAACGCAATCACATCTCCCATTTATAAGCAAACAGTGGAGAAAACAAGCTTTTGGGGGAAAAGAAACCATTCAGGCAGAGTAGTGGTATGTTTTTTTTTCTTTTGTTGTACTTCAAACTGTAACAACCCACAACCAGAGAGGAAAGTTGTGGGTTAATCTCTTTCCTTTAAAGGACAACCGACGCCTCGGGACAAGTTGTGTCCATAATTTGTAAAATCACTTCAAATGACTTCTACTGAGCGTATTTTACAAAGATTCCGCCGCATATAGCTATATTTTACGTTTTAAGACTCGCACTGAATATTCAGGAAGTCTTGGTTTCGAGTTGGTGACGATTCTTGATGTGACGTCACGTCACGAACGCCCCTCAACAAGAAAGCGACACACAATGCATTTTGGGTACTTTGTTTGGTCTGAAAACATCGTGTTGATGGCGAAATTAGAAGGAAAATATATAAATAACGAGATGGTGAATCGTTGTGTGTTGCACCAAGACTACTATTTGATACTAGTTGACACAAATTCCCAGCAGACAAATAATCCCATTTCCAACGGAGCTTGTGCGCCATCTTCTGCATTTTCTGGGTGCTTACATTGCTGTTATTGACGGCTCGGATATGGGAGGACTCCTTTAATCGATTGCAAACATTTATGCTTTCCTCTTCAGAACTATTTGAATCATATTCATAACTGGATGAGTAACAAGAAAGCATCTTTTCCGAATCTGAAGCCATTGTTTTGATTATAGAGCAAGGCAAGACGTCCAGGTGTGACGTCATGAACAAGGGGGCGGGACCTTCTGAAACTCACCATCTCCGAGGTCCTTTTGAAGTAGTTTTGGGACACTTTAACTCATTTTTATTTGTGTTTTGCATTTGACTAAAAATATCATCCTGCGTGTTTTGGGTATTTTAGATGCTATAAAACGTGTTTCTGATGTCAGTTAGGAAACAAAAAAATGATGTCGGTTGTCCTTTAAATAAGACCAAAATTGTTGTCCTTAAATGATCTTAAAATATTTATACATTATGTCTTCTGTACCTAAAGAGCACCCCTTTAATGACCTGCCAGGCATTTGGCGCTTGTTGTTGCTGTTGGGGGTTCTGTGGATTTTCGGTCGTCTGTACTGTATGTCCATCTGTTGTCGCGGCACTTCCGTTACTGCTAACCTGCATCACAGAGAACAAGGAAGGGAAAAAAAGCTACTGAAAATATACTGAGATTGCTATCGAATTGTCATTTCCCGGAGGGATGTTTCTTTGAACGAATTTGTCAGCAATTTTAACTTCATTCACTTACTCTATGTAAAATCAACTCATCATCCCATTGAGTGAAACCGTTCCGCTTCAAAATTGAACCACCTTGAATTGTCTCCACATAATAGCTGATTATCGCTTTGACGATCTACAATGACTTTACAACATTATGGTTTCAAAAACTGCAAATACAAGCGTGATACTGAACAAAAACTGAGTTGTCCACCACAACAAACAAGGCCACTTTTCTATTCAAGCGACACAATAGAGCACATGCGAAGTCATGGGACCCATTTGCTATCTCAAAGTTTAATCTTCCTCTTTGTTTTCAACACATGAGAGAGACAAAAGCCAAGGGGACATGCGACATGGTAGTTAGATTGATGCAGTATATTGTTACTGAGTCAAGTAAGGGTATTAAAGGTCTGAAGCAAAGTCACAGAGTCATCATCTATAATATTTTATGGCCCTCAAGTGGCACAAATAGATTTTGGTTTTGACTTTTGACGCCATGACGTCACTTATACACGAGATTTCACCAATAGGCTTCAGAACAAATGCACTCGCATAGACAGGAGCCCACAGGCATCTGTAGTTCAATCTAGACAATAAATAACCCATTTCCATAAATTACGCCGCGAGGATTAACAATTAACGAGTTGAGTAACAACGCTCTTGTAATGGTGAATGCACTTGACAAAAGCACTTTTCTATTTCAGTACGATGGTGACATTTAGAAACAGGGGAAATGTGGGTTTAATTGTTTGCAACAAAGGTGACGTGACACACTAAACAGTACCGAACAAACTACCAGAAAAGACTGTCAACTGATTTAGTAAAAATACAGTTATGCATAAATTGAATGATCAAACTAAAATACATAATGCAAATAACTGAAATAATCTACTCCAATTCACGTAGTTCATGATACTGTATCATTGGGGAGACTTCAAGCTTTAATCTGAGCGCAGAATAGACCAGACAAGTTTTTCCTCCAGGGTGACGACTGCTTTTTTTTCTGATTAGCTGCAATGGTCATCACGAAACGCACGAGTCATAACTAGCCAGCAGCTCTTTAGTTCTAAAAGTGGACATTAGCCGAATTTACCAAAGCCACTGAGAACTAGTCCATTTAAGTCATTTAAAGTGCACAAAAAAACACAAATTTCAATATTGGAGTAAACGGAATTTCACAATTCTTCCAAATCACCTGTGCTGAATTTGAGTGTAATTTCCGTACACGGAGCTGCCCCAAAGAGTGATGTGTCGTTCGCGAACGAGCCCATTCTAACAACAAAATGGCAGCCGACTGTTTTTGTCCTCTATTCCCTGCCCCAAGTCTTTGGTTACAGCCACGTGATTGGTCAAGAACGCAGCAGTGAGGGAGGGTGGTTTAAACATTAAAGAGACAGGCAGACAACAGCGAGAGTTTTAACTTTGATAGTTCAAAGGCAGAGTGTAGACTGCAAGGTTAAAATATCCCATCAATCAGGCTCCACAAACCACCCGCACGAGCCATCTGTACACTTGATGCAAAAAGCTATCAACCCAGTGAAACAGAACACAATTGATGAAGAAATAGATAAAATTATCACAGAGAAAGCACCTATAAGGGATCATTCCTCAAGATGGTGAAAGGTTACGTTCCTCATCAAGTGTTTAATGCTGATGAAACCGGCCATTCCATCAAGCCATCAACGACCATCAAAAAGGTAAATAAAACTACTTTATTATACAGTACAGTTTATTTCTTTAATTATAATACCATAGCACATTTATTATAATAAAATAAGGTATATTTTGTGTAGTTTTAAGGCTTAGAAAATTAGAAAGTAGAAAATTATGTTTTATGGGGAGCTCAGAACGGATTATTCTCATTGTAATGGTTTCCTATGGGAAATTATTTTTTGGGATACACACTTTTCGCCTTACACACTGTCTGAGAACAAATTAAATTCGTAAACCAAGGTCTCACTGTACATTGCGAAATCCCCCCCCCCCCCCCCAAACAATATTTTTCAAAACATTAAAATCTGAGGACAACCAAAGGTTCTCAAAATACACATTTCCAGAATGCTAATAAACACCCACAAAATACATGCTCCCGATTTCTATTGCGAGTATAACTTTAAACCACTCTCAACTCAAATGAATGAACGATGCCACTGACGAAGGTGACGTGTGCAGACCGTCCTGAGTTTGTGTGGTTCTCTAGTCCGAGGCCTTGTGTTAGCTAACTGACACCGGTAAGCTAGTTAGCCACGAGCGGGGAGAAATGTGTTCATAGACACCGATCGTCTTGTACGCCAACGGCGTGAATTTATCAGTACGACCACCGGAGGAAGGATGAGGTGGAAAACGAGGGAGATGAGAGAGAGAGAGACGCATTTCGAAAGGAACCGGCACTGATAAACGTCACTCGAACGCTTGAAACGGCAGCGCCGTGTCACTTGACAACGTGAGGCAAAAACAAATTTGCTGTCACTGAAATCAAAAACAAAAACAAAAACGATTGTCAATGTGGGAACCGCTGAAATTACCTCGCCATTGCTGGCGGCCGCTATACTCGCCTGGCTCTCCTGGGTCGCCATCTTTCCTTGTCTCTGTCAGGCACACAAGCACGCGATTCCCTCGCGGGGAAATCTCGCGAGAGGAACGTCACCTGTACGGCGTGGCCGCGGCCAATGACGAGGATAAAGGACAGCGGAAGCCCCCGCCTGTTTTACGTATATTGTGACATTCGGTAATTTTCTTCTGAGTTTGTTCACGTTTTATCGAGGAACATATTGTCAAATATTTTTTTCTAACTACTGTAGGAGTTAGTGCCCGTCTTTCAAACTAATTAGACATAAAATATTTGTAGCCATAATCACCTATTTTGAAACACTTTAATTTGAAAGTTTGTCACAATCAGAGTATTCAAACCATTAAACTGAAATGTTATGATGGGATCTTTGCACGACTACTCTTTTTTTATCCTTGACGCTCAGTATTTTAATAACTACCAGAAAACTGCGTTCTGAGTTAAACAATTTGATACCAGAAATATTGAGGCACATCAATGGAGCATTGCTGTGCCAAAATGCAAGGTCTTAATCTGTTCAAAAGGGCATTTTATTCTTCTACTGTCTTGGCGACCCTGTGGCGTCACGCGGAAGTGCGCCTTTCATGTCTGTCAAGCCATTTGATCTCCTTGATGTGCGTCCCAGCCTGACGCATTTCCCACGCATGAAAATGGGTATATAAGTAGCCGTCGCGGGACAGAAAGAATCAAGTCACGGCACCGAAGAATGACTAGCTCGACTCCACGCTACGATCAAGCTCTGCGTGTTACCTGCCTGGGAGATCTGCCAATGAACCTACTTACAAATAAAGAGAAACATCAAACTCTTTAACCCTGTGGCGTCACACGTGACACAAGATCTGGCAACGAACCTACTTACGATTAAAGAGAAACATCCAACTCTTTATTAAAAGGGCATTTTACTCTTCTACTGTCTTGGCGACCCATCCAAATGAGGACTGATAACTGAAATCAATCAATACTATCCTAGCGACCCATCCACGTGACAATGATAACTGAAATCAATCAATATGTTCCGAGGGTATCATATAGTGAAGCCAAGTAACAGCAAGAAAAAGGTTCCCTATTAGTCTTCGCTATTAGTTATTCAGTTAAAACGTCTGTGTAAACTCTGTCGTACAGCAGTGGTCCATCGATGAAAAGATTTTTCAGCCGTCATCTGTACTTCTTTGAAGGTGTCGGACGCTTCGCTTATCCAAGAAACTTCGTCAGCAAAAATTCAGTTAAATGTATGATTTCCATTGCAAAAGTTCAAATAAACCCATAACACGTTGCGAGTGCAAACATTTTCAATGGCAGGAATTTTATTAATATAAAAATAAGAGGAAATCCAGTATGTATCTACACGAAGAATTGATGGAATTGCTTAACAAACAAATACACATACATACACACGATTGCACATATAGTATGTCGAGAATACCTATTTCATACCCACTGGCATGGAGCGAAGGACAATAAAGGTTATTTTGTTCTAATGATGTGATTTGACGGGTACATCAGAAGCACAAGAATCCCATGCGCAACCATATCCTGCATAATCAGGAACATATGGTATAGGCCTTTGTTATTTTGGCTGTATTGGCAAGACTATTGACGAGAACTTCAATCTTCAAAAATAAAAAGTCACGTCAAACACATGATTATGGTTCATGCCTTCTTAAAAAAAACAAAGTAAACAGGTTATCAATTGTTTTTGTATCATATCGTCTGTCACTTCAAAGTCCTACATCTCATCTAAACCATAATCCTCCTCTGGAAAGTCTCCCACAGTCACATTCAGCGGCTTTACGAACGCCCCGTAGTTCTTCTCGCACTCAAAGTAGCGCTTCCCTTCGCAACTGTGATGAAATAAAAAACAAATGGAAAATAGTCAGAGAACAACAAAATAAAAACAAAGCAAGCGTGTTAAATGTGTGCAGAAAGGCACCCCAACCTGCCATCGTTCTTCCCCAATGGCTCGTCATACTTGACGCCTACCCAATGGCCTGGTTTGAAATCTGTTGTGCCTGTAAAGACCACAAGCAAAAAAAAATGTTCACAATATGCGAATTTTCAAAAAAATAAACCTTTATTGAGCTTATAGATAGCAAATATAGGTAGCTACCTAGATATCCAGCAAGCTAGCTAATATATATCAAATAGATAGCTAGCTAGATAGCCAGCGAGATAGCTCAAGTGAGCAACATAATGTAAGAGAGCCACCTAGCTGCATCATGTTTCTGTTTTGCGTGTTGAATAGCTAGCAAGCTAGATAGCTAGCTAGTTAGATAGCTAATAGACAGCAAATAGATCGCTAACTAAATAGCCAGCTAGTTAGTTAGATAGCTAAATTGTTGCTGATCATCATTTAAAAAAAACTTTATTTAGCTTATAGATAGCAAATATATACAGTAGCTAGCTAGATAGCCAGCTAGCTAGCTAATAGATAGCAAATAGATAGCTAGCTAGGTACCCAGCTAGATTGCTAGCTAGATAGCCAGCTCGATAGCTCAAGTGAGCAACATAATGTAAGATACCCACCTAGCTGTGTCATGTTTTCTGTTTTGCGTGTTGAATAGCTAGCCAGCTAGATACCTAATGGCTAGATAGCTAGCCAGCTAGACGGCTAATAGAGAGCCAGCTAGATAGCTAATAGATAGCCAGCCAAATAGCTAGCGAGCTATCTAGATAGCTAATAAATAGCAAACAGAAAGCAAATGAAGTGCTAGCTATGTAGCCAGCCAAATAGCCAGATAGCTAGCTAGATAGCCAGTGAGATAGATAGCTGAATAGCTAGGTAAATAAAAAGTAGTGAAGAGAGGAAACTTTTAGATTTCCAACAGAAGGAGAATCTTATAGGATATATCAGACAGAGGTCAGGTGTTTGACATCCTTGGTCGAGAAGGGGCAAAATCATGATTAAAAACAGTTTTTGAGTGTCTTGACGTGTCGATCAAATCTTACCAACATACATGACCGTGCCAAGTTTTGTGGGCTGTCCAGGGACTTGGACTTGGCATCTGCTGCCTACGGAAATGGATTCAGCGGCTGCTTGCTGCTCCTGCTCCCTCGCGATGCTCTCCGCTTTCTTCTTGGCCATCTCCTCCTCATTATAACGGCCGAGGCACTGCTTCTTCAAGAATGATCTCGCCGTTTCTAAAGTGGACAGACAGCCGTGGAGGTTAAAGTTTTGATCAACCGTTCTGGCGCCGATAGCGATCTTTTTATTAAAAAAAAAAAAAAAAAAAAAGAAGATATCTCGGTATGATATCTGTTTTTAAAAACAAAGTTGACTTGCCTGGTCTATTTTCATAAGCCTCATCTGACAGAACAAACTTCTCCACTTGGGTGACGTCAGTAAACTCTCCCAACTGGCCCCCACTTCGATCGATAACCTGAAAAGGGTAATGAGATAGAGCAGGGGTCGGGAACGTTTTTTAGAAATGTTTTTCAGTGAGAGCCTCACACACGCAAACACGCACGCGCGGCCACTTTTCAACAAAATGTCAGAATACATTATTTAACATAACTTTGTGATAGAACTCACCATTAACATGAATGGTTTCCTGTTCCCCGTATTGGTAAAAATCTAACCAAACGATACGAATGAAAGTTAAACTGGCCCAGTCCATTCGCAAAGTTACTGCTAGCTAGCCTGCACACGACTCATTAGCTTCCACACTTGCTTTCTGCTGTCTCTCGCAGAAGTTTATTGATGCTAACGTTAGCATGGGGCTTGTCAAAGTGCCACAGACATTCGACTGTTCCATTAATGGCATTGTTTCATTGCAAATTAGAATCAACGGCCAACGTCTGCATAAAATATCAGACCTTCAAAATAAAAGCATACAGTGTAAGGATGGTTTCCCCACAGGTTATTATGCTAACGTAGTGACTTTAGGTAACAGTCACAATTATTAAACATGCAGAAAATAGCTTGAGTGCTACTGCAACATAGATTAGTGTGTCAGAGTAATGTGCGTAAAGAAAATGTGGTGAAAAACTGTGCTTATACTATTTCTTTCACTGCCTTTTCACAGGATGTTCCGCCAAAGCTGCTTTACCTTGTCTAAATGTTGCCGATCAGCCCAGGAGGGTTCAAACTCTCTATCCTGTTTTCTTTCTCTGTTTGTCCTCTACTCTGTTTCTCCATCTCAATCACCGAAACGAAAGCACCACCTCGTACATGTATTCTGCAGTCATCATCCACAGGATAAGAGCCCAGCAAAGCGTTGTCGTCATCCAGCTTCTGCAACAATTTGTCTGACGTGCTGAATAATTCCAGATCCATGCTAGAGGCAGGAGCACCTACAACCATCTCCAGTTTCCCCTTTTAAATAGATGAAGGAAAAAAATATACTAGTACCTTTAGAAACAGTTGGGGATGGTGTTAGGTGAATCTTAATAAATAAGACTTACCTTCAGCTCTGCAATGGAGATTCCTCTATCAAACCTTCGCTTCACCTCAAAGGCGGATATGGTGGTCGTAAGGCGCACATTAACAGTGGGATTGGTAATAACACTTATAGAATCATCCATCTTTTTGACTGCTTGGCCACGGAAGCTGTTTGACAAGATAGAAAATTGTTAAAATTGCGAAAATTTTTACATGCAGCCACAACAGCAATCTAATGTGAGACTTAATAGGAAACCAAAAGATGTATACATCGAAAAAACTACCAGTGAATTTTGATAACTATTCGAAGTATCAATTTCACCCAATGAAGTAAAAAAACACATCGTATAGATTTACTTAGTAAATTACTAGCAAAACACAAGACGCGTTAGCTGCTTGGGTGGCTAACATCGGCAACAGACTGAAGAAGCACTAATTGTGTCATTTTAAGAATAGATACTTACAAATATGTTTCTTTTGAGGAAAACCGAAGTTTAGTAGAAGAGTAGACCAAAACTGATGAATATGTGGGTCACGTTGATATTTTTTTCCAAAGCGATGTCAGGTCCTGCTGGTATTTGGTGGTACTCTACTGGGTTGAAATGATGTTCCGGGTTCCATGGTTATGTTCCCGCCTACTCAGCTTTAGGTAACCAATCACGTGAAAGCACAAACATTTTAGACAAATGGTGTCTCAAAGATGGCGGAAGTGGGACAAAAACCCCGCCTACTACTAGGTAATTGACATATTGCAAACCAATCAGAGTAGAGAATTGCATTTACCGTAAATGTCATACCGTTGCGCTTGACAATACTGTACTGGTAAACACAAAACCAAACGTAAAAATAGTTGATTAGTTTTGACTTCACATGGGTATGTCGTGCTTTGGAGCACACAAAAGACAGGTGTAAAGATCAAATCATCAGAGAAGATGATATAAAGTGGCATTTTTTTGTGGCATAACTAAACATGTAAAGTAAAACCTGGACTAAACCATGTTTCAATGAAGAGGGAAAATGAGTTTTTTTTAATTTTGAAATAAACTCTGTAAAGCATTGCAAAATAACACGCAAAAGTGACCACAAATATGTCTTAGAGGAAAAATCGAAAACAGGAACAGGCGAGGGCGATTTTATACTGCGTCTTGAGCGAATAAAATAACACCAGAGCGGGTGGATCAATTATTGACAGTCTTCTTTCCTAACTTGTTGGGCTTGTTGAGGGGCGAAAAGGGGCGCGTCCTCGCCTGGTTGTCTCGCTCGGCTCCAATGGTGCAGGAGAGAAAGGGGAAAGAGGAGGTGGTGGAGAGGAGGAAGGGGGGGGGAGTTTAAGCAAAAAATGGCTTCCTTGTCTATGGAGTCGACAGAACAATCCGACAATAGCACCGAGGAGCCCACCGCCGCGGAGGACGAGAAGGATGCGGAGCAAGTCGCCGAACGCCTGCTTGAAACTTTCCAGCTCTCCGCGGTGAGTTTTTCCACGGAGCAAGTTTCGTGTCTGTGCGAGGCCCTCCTGCAAGCGGGCAATGTGGATCGGCTGTGGAGATTCCTCTCCACCATCCATCCTTCGTCCGAACTGCTACGTGGCAACGAGACCCTGCTCAAGGCCCAGGCTCTAGTGGCGTTCCACAGGGAACACTTCAAAGAACTTTACGCTTTGCTGGAGAGCCACGACTTCCAGCCGTCCAACCACGTCTTCCTACAGGACCTTTACCTGAGAGCCCGCTACAAGGAGGCGGAGAGGTCGCGCGGTCGCAGCCTGGGCGCCGTGGACAAGTACAGACTCAGAAAGAAGTTCCCGCTACCTAAAACCATCTGGGACGGCGAGGAGACGGTGTACTGCTTCAAGGAAAAGTCGCGCAACGCCTTGAAGGAATGCTACAAGAGCAACAGGTACCCCACGCCGGACGAGAAGAAGAACCTGGCCAAAGTCACCGGGCTGTCCCTCACGCAGGTCAGCAACTGGTTCAAGAACCGGCGGCAGAGGGACAGAACCCCGCCCGGGACGCACTGCAAAAG
This sequence comes from Hippocampus bargibanti, assembly GCF_051943395.1. NCBI lineage: Eukaryota > Metazoa > Chordata > Actinopteri > Syngnathiformes > Syngnathidae > Hippocampus > Hippocampus bargibanti. The sequence goes on from NC_142747.1 coordinate 15,976,224, forward strand.
GTAAGAACACACACGCACTCGAATCCATATTGTTAAGTTCGAGTTCGACCTCTCTTTTGTCGACCTCCGTTTGTTCCCGTCTATAAACGAAGCCCGTCCGTCAAGTCAATAAACGCACGTTAGAGGAGGTGACAGCAGAGCGTGTTGCTTTGTTATGAAATGTGAGAACCGTCCCGGTTCCAGTATCCTGCAAAATACAATCTGCTGTGTCTGGCGCACACATTTTATATATGACAATACATATTGATTTATTTTGCGCTTTAACAACAGCTTAAAGGACAACCGACACCATTTTATTGTTTCCTAACTGACATCAGAAAAACATTTTATAGTGTCTAAAATACCCAAAACACACAGGCTGATATTGTTAGTCAAATGCAAAACACCAATAAAAATGACTTAAAGTCTCCCAAAACTACTTTAAAATGACCTCAGAAAGTTTCCGTTTCAGAAGGTCCCGCCCCCTTGTTCGTGATGCCACGCTAGGACGTCTTGCCTTGCTCGAGAATCAAAACATAGGCTTCAGATTCGGAGAAGATGCTTTCTTCTTACTCATCCAGTTATGAATATGATTCAAATAGTTGCGAAGAGGAAAGCATAAATGTTTGCAATCGATTAAAGAAGTCCTTCCGTCACATTTTGAGGCGTCTGGACTCCAATGTAGCGCCCAGAAAATGCTCAGGATGGCGCCCAAGCTCCGTTGGAAATGGGCCGATTTGTCTGCTGGGAATTTGTATCAACTAGTATCAAATAGTAGTCTTGGTGTAACAAAGCGCTTAACATGAACAGCTATTATATACAATAAATAAAGCGGTCAAAAAGATAGAAAGCACCAGGCAGTGAAACCAAGATTGAGTCAGAATCATGATGAGGCGAATGCCAAAGATCTGACAATATCTATATATTACAACAGCAAAGGGGGTGTTTTGAGAAAAAACATATGACACTTTGAACCGGTGCAAAAAACATATTTAGCTCTCCAAATTAAAGCAACATTGAACTATAGTAACCTGTTGGTCAAAGTGCTCGTTATTTGAATATTGTAAGCCACCATTAACCAGTTCGAACATTGTACAAAACTGTACTTGCTAATACAATACTTCAAAAATGTCTTCCACACAAAAATTCAATGAACATACCTGATTAACTCATTCACTGCCAGACGATGTGCAAAAAAAAACAGACTCTACAACGATCTGAACGACTTTACTGATTTCGACACTAGGGCGGTATAGGAAATTTCATGAGCAGAGAGCTTTTCACATGTTTATCACTTGTACTTCGCCAGATTTAGAGATAACAAAATCAATCAATCAATCACTTGATTATCAAATTGATTTTTGACTTTTTTAAACTCATTCACTGCCATTCACGAATTTATTTGGGAATAGAAAATATGACGTATAGCTCCATTCCCAAATCTGTCCTGGTTTTGTTTTTTCTTATTTGGGTGCCGGTAAAGCACTGGCCATGGCCTCTAAGCAATGTTTTTTTTTCCGCAAGGGGGCAGTATTTCCCTTTTTTCCATGTTGGCACATTGTTCCAGCTTCAGCTGTTGTTAAAGCGCTATATAAACCAATATGTATGTCTTGCATTGTATTTTGGACAGCCACCCTCATTTCAAGCTCATATAACCTATATAATTTAGGAATTAACTCTTTTTTTTGTGATGAAAGAAGAGAGTCCAAGGTTTCTATTGAATGTTTATGTAGTCCTAAAACACAATATTCTGTCTGTCCTGCAATTCAAGTGACAATGACAAAAACCCTGGCACTGGAGTGGACACATTTTTGCACGTCTGGCAGTGAATGAGCGACAACAATTGAGTACCGTATTTGTTTAGAGTCATTACAGTAATTTAAAATTGTCAAAAACCTCTTTTCAAGTTTGAGGTTGTGAATTTTGAAAGTTACGTGTTTCTTGAATCTGTTCATTCCTTTGGTGTTTCAGTGAGTCTGATGGAAATCACAGCAGTGACGATGAAGCGAGTACCATGGACGAAACCCCAGACAAAGCAGATGAGCCCGCCACCTCTAAGGCCTCTGTCATCTCGCTCTCAGCGGTCAACTGTGCCGCGGCGGCAGGTCAGCTCATTGTCAATGGCACCACCGGCTTCCTGACAGCTTCCCAACCGTTAATGTTCAACGGTAATTCCCTCATCTCCGGGACCGGCGCCGGTGTCATCATCAACGGGCTAAGCGTGGGGGATGGCCAGAAAATCACCATGAGGCAGGTGGCCAGCTCCCCCTTGATACTGAACGGGGCTCAAGTTCTCGCCAAACCAGAGGGTCCGCAGCAAGTAGTTTCTTTAGCAGATCAGCAGGTTTTGCCAATCGACACAAAGCCAAACAGTCTTCCAGCTGTTGTCCTGAACACAAACAACTCGACGGTCTCCAACCCAACGTCAGTCATAAGTCTTCCCATCCAATCTAAGAGCCAAAGTGGCAATGCAATGGATTTCATCGCCGTGCCAGAAAACATTATAAAACAAGAAAGCAGTCAGCCAGATGTTTCCTCGATGTCTTTGTCTCCCTCGCCACCAACCAGCCTTCCTTCGCTAGTTCTGACACAACCCCCCCTCGAGGCCATCCCGATCGCAAGCTCTGCCTTGTCTCTCTCGAGTCAGCAAGGAGAGTACGTCGTTCTTGCCTCCTCGGCCCCGCAGATAAACCCTTGTAGCTCACTGGTTAACTCCAGTAACGCCACGCCTCAGGTCTTCTCCTTGCCTCAGGTGGTGCCTTCCATTCAGGGCATACCAGTATCCCAGTTGGTTCAAAAATCCTCTGTGGCACAGGTGTCCCAAGGTCCTCAGCTAGTCCCTGTTTCCCCTCTCATGTCACCTACCATCAACTTCCAAGGACTTCCGACAATGAACAAGCAGCGGGATGCTTCTACGCCATTGGCTGATGTTTCCACAACCATCGTGTCCCTCTCACAGGTACCCAGTACTACTCTCCCTCAACAAGTGACACGAAATCTTGGTGCCCAGACTGTCAACTCCTCTCCTGTGAAACTCCCGACACCCCAGGTCATTTCTATCTCCTCCCCAACGCAAGTGGTTCCGGTACCTCAAGTGACGTCCACTGTGCCAGCAAAGTTAGTCCCTCTCCCCGTGCCCCAGGTGCCAGTCTCGTCTATCCCGATATCGTCCGCCATCTCATCCCCCCAAGTGGTTCCTGGCAGTGCATCTTTGTCCATGACCTCAGCTGGAGTGCCTCTGCAACTCCTGGCTTCAACGCCAGGCGGGATCAATCAAAGTCCGCACAGAATAAACCAACTGAGACCCATTCAGACTCTGGGCCCAACAACCAATGTGATCCCCGGTATGCATCTACTCAATTATGGGATCTTTCAGATCCCTTCCACAGCTCAAAGTGAAGGCACGAAAATATTGGCCTCCATATGCTATAGTGTTCATGAGCCAAGAGTTAACACTTGCTTTGTTTTACCTTGGTTATGATTAAATACAAAGAGGCTCTAGAAAAAAAGCCTACAATAAGTACTATACAAAAATGTGAGTGTTCGAGACGTGTACACAAGTTACTCCGGTAAATACATTCATAGATATATAAATAAGTCGCAATGACTTCCTTCCTGCACTACATGACGACTTCCTTCCTGCACTACATGACGACTTCCTTCCTGCACTACATGACAACATTAGATGCTAAGCTAACATTCACGTTTTCTATTATATTTGAAGGGACACGCACTACTGCTAACATGGCAGCCACGTTTGTACATACTTTTAATGCGAAATTGGGCCCCGTTGCCATGGCTGCTACATTGATTGCGTTTTTAGTCTGCTCGAGTCTACTGTAGTCTGTTTTTACAAAACTAGCTAGCAGCGCAAGCAGGACTAGTCGTGACTAGTATATGTATGTTGACGGCACCACAGTGCCATTTACTGCCGTTGTGGTGCTTTACTGACAATCCTGGAACTAACTGATTTGGAACTGTACCTTTGTACCCACTGGAAACTATTTTGTATCCCTTAAAACCAGGTGCCTTTTGGTTCTGCATCCGTTGAATCAAGATTTTACTATGGTGCAGTTTAGATTGATCCTGAAATGTAGTTGGGTGATCATTTAGTTCATTGGTGACAAATTTCTCGGCGTTCACACAATTTCTCCAAGTAATAATGCTGACAATTGTAATCTTGCTAACCATCTATGTTTGTCTCTGGTAGGTAATCTTCTTCTTGGTGGAAGTCCCTACTTGAGTGTCCAACAAGGGAAGCTGATTCTGACCATTCCGGCGGGCTTTCAACTTACCAGTTTGCCTCTGAAACCAGTTCCTGATCTATCCCCTCTTCCCCCCAATGGTGTGAGTCTGAGTCTCACACCTTTGAATGTCCCGGTAACCTCCCAGCTTTCGACAACCCCAGATCAGCCCGCCAACATCCTCACAACACCTCCGCTTAACTTCCTCAATCCACCTGCTCCGTATTACTCCGCGGAAACCGGAAGTGCAACCACCCAGACGTCTACCATTTCCTCCTCAACCACGCCAGATCCGTCAGTTGCCTCTACCACGCCGAATGCTCTCTCCCCAGAGAGCATGCTCACCCTGAGTCCCATGTATGGAGGTGGTCTAATGCCCAACATGCAGTTGTCCCATCCGACCTGGAGTCCCCTACCTCTTTCAACTTCGGCCGGTCTAACTCTGTTTGATGGACGGGGGAAAGGGGACCTACCTGTAGATCCATGTCTCTTGGGTCTACCGGGTGGGGAAGCGCTGCTTCTGGGGAGCACGTCTCCAGAACAGGACACCAGATCCTCACTAGGGCATCCCGAAGAAATCGACGGGGACACCAAGATTCTGACTCAGCTTCAATCGGTTCCCGTGGATGATGATCTGGGTTTGTAGACTTGTTTACCTAACACATCCGAAAAAAATGTCACAACATCCCAAAAACTCTGTGAAATAGTGCTTGTTAAAGTTATTCTCTCAAGTTGTTCACCATTGTACGACCATCGCAGCCTCAGCAGACACTGAAAAGATGTATCTTCTGCAGCTTTAATGGACAACACGGGGACAATCCATCCGTTTTATACCGGTTAATCCTTCCGGGCCTTGTGAAAGTTGGAGTCTTTCCCAGGTGACTTTGGGTGAAAGGGAAACTACATTTTGAATTGATGGCCTGTCATTGACGGGCATTTAAAAGTGAAGCATTCACATCCGTGTGCACCGACGACAGTCTGAGTGAGCTTGAAGCCACCAGCCACCACCAGCTACACCAAAGTTCAAAGAGCAGTGCTTTTAAAGTGTGAGCCTCACCTTGGACAGAATCCTACTCCACCTGTAGTATACCAAACATTGAGAATGAATGCAGCTATTGTACTATATTTTGTCGGACTATATGTCACCTTTTTTCCCATAGTCTTGCGATGTATACTCAGGTGGAACCTGTATATCATAAAAGTAAGAGCTTGAACTGGTATGCCAAATCCCCATTCCATAATCATGTTGACTATGTGGTTGGTAAATCACTCAGTTTAGAGAAACGTAAAACCATTTTAAGTTAGTTGCGAAATTTTGAATGAGAAATTTAGAAAACAAAGCAATTGGAATGTCTGAATGAATTAGGGTTGACACGCAATGCCACATTTTGCAATATCATTGGAGGGACACATACAGTTCATTATTGTTGGCTCCTTTTACACATACATACATACATACATACATACATACATACATACATACATACATACATACATACATACATACATACATACATACACACACACACACACACACACACACACACACACACACACACACACACACACACACACACACACACACACACACACACACACACACACACATACATACATACGAAAATATCATTTAACAAACGAGAGCGGTTCTGACAATCAAATCAATTATAACTCATCTTGTTAATTGTAGGAATGAACCTATACATTGAAAATCATTGCTTGATGTTTCATCGATGAAAAGGTTTTAGCGAACTGACGAAGCTTTTCGGATGAGGAGCGAAATGTCGGACACCTTTAAAGAAGTACAGATGATGGCTGAAGAAACCTTTTCATCGATGGACCACTCCTGTTTATTGTTTGATGTTGGCAAAATTTCAAGTCGGGAGAATTTTTGTCCAACACAAACAATTATTGCAATCATGAATGTGAACAACACATTGATACTGAACGTTTCGTCAAACTGCCCAACCTTGTATGAACCCTTTTTCTGAGTCCTATTTCCTTCTGCTTAAGGTGATCCAATACAACAGGCTTCCAAATACTGTATGTATCCCTTATGTTTCTCCAACTGCCTCGCCTCCCCTGTATTCCTTTGGCATCCCGCACTTTGAAAAGCTCTGTTCAAGGAAACAGCATTCAGATGAGATTATCAGCAGATAAGCAAGGAATGATCTCGACCTCGCGGCCGGTGCATAACTTTTCGCTCCACTTGCACTGTGCATGTATGTGGCTTTTTGTTAGCAATGTGGTCATAGACAGTTTTGGAGGCAACACAGTACAGTATAAAACTATTCAGCAGACCATCTGGGAAAGGCACAGGTCTTGAAATAGTTGGGTGTTTAGCTGACATGTCCAAAAATGCATATTTTTTTTGTCATGTATGATGTACTAACAAGGAGTCCAGATTTTAACATGAAATACTATATGTATATTTTTAAAGCTTCCGGGCACGTCCAGTTATATGTTATAAGCTGCATTTATCAGTTATGTAACACAGCCGCCCACCATTGTTAACAATATTGACTATGCAATTTTTACTGATAGGACACTAACGTCTCTCAAGTTGGTTCAAAACTTTGGAGCGCAAATGAAAGCTTTACATTTTTAAACTTGACATCATGATGCTGCATGACACAAAAAAAGACAATAATAAGTGCCTTATATTAATGCCTTTGAATGAAATGTTTTGAGATGTCTGCAACCGAATGGGATTGGTTAGAATACACTCATTTATGTGTGGGTTTTCATTTCTGAAAAAAAATGTATTGATTTGTTGGCTTTTTTTTTGTATATTTTGCACATTTCATGTATACAATGTTTACGCCGTGTTGCTATGACAGCGTTTGGGTATGTGATCATTTTGGAGGGGGTTAAAGATGGAAAAACTTACAATTTTAGTTGTCATTGGTCATGTGAACCGTCCACTGTCGGCGGTGAAATCTTTTGGCAATTTATGGTACACACAAGAAAATAAGAGTTGTTACAATTTGGACTTGTGTTTTTTTTTTTGTTATTGTAAAATACAGCGGATATAAAAAGTCTAGACACCCCTTTTTTTCTTGGTATGATTTTCTTTTTGTTATATTAAAACAAAATGGGATTAGAGCAGGGGTGTGTAGACTTTTTATAAAAGGCTATTATGTTCGTACATTTAATCCAAAACCTGTGTCCGTGGGTGTTTATAGTTTTATTTGGGGTTGAGGGGGAATTTTTATTTGAGAAAATATGAACTTTAATCAGTTGCTCTAACAAATGGCAAATGTTCAAAGCGTTCAGACCAAATGGTTGTATCACATTTGGTAAAAGGAGCATTTAAAGAACAGAAAGATAAAGGGATATACTAATTTTTATGTCAAATAAGTTTTGTTTCTGATGTACAAGCCGTTTATAAGCCAAATCAAACAGTCACGACAGCCTGTGTGGGTTTATGCACGTTTGTTTGTTGTCTTTCCTACCTAACACACACACACACACACACAAAATGAACTCCAGCATTCACCAAAGATGTTTTGATCACGAGGTCGTGTTTGAAAAGGGATCACTAGTGTCTTGTTTTCTCCTTTTTTGTATCAAATGTATTCTATTTTTTATATTACACGATGATGTAATAAAGTTCATTTATATGACCTCCAGCGATATTCTCTTATAAATTTTTCCCATTTATTCACCTGAACTTTCCATGAAGTCTCAAACACATACCAGTTACAGTAGTTACTGTATTTAACAGGTAGTACAGCGGGAGCCAAATTTCAGGTACCATGATGGGAGTCCATTAGCATTTTCAGACTTTGGCCAGTTTTTGTAAACATTTTTTACAGTGTGGCAAGATGCCTTTTGTGCCCAAAAGCTGTTCAAGTCAGTGCAGCCCTCTGCATAAACTTTCCCAGGGCTGTACGCAAACGCCTGCGAATAAAGTTGTGTGTTTTTGTCAGTGGTGGTAGCTATGATCTTGTTTTCCAATGTAACATGATTACCGTAGCAGTTGAATACAGAAAAAAAAATCACCAGGCAGCCATTTTGCGATGCTACTGCAACATCAATTAGGGACGGACGGCGGTGTGTTTCTTAACAGTGCAGAGGCGAAATTGTCAAAATTCTGATGGCCTCACATTTGTCCAAATGATACCTAAAACGATACAGGGAAAAAAAGAAACAGAGGGTGACTTTTGGGACATCTTTAAAAATCCATTATCCATAAACAGGGATGCATCTGGGAAAATTTAAAAATGTCTGAAAATGCCAAATTCAAAATGGTGGTGCTGAAGTATACAAAACTGTTTGAAATAAACCAAAAATACATTCATTGGAGCATATTTCTAAATTGCAAATGAAAAACCATTATTTGAGTATAATCTATTTTGCTAATATTTCAACAATTTTAATTCAAGCCAAATGATGTATTCATACTTCAAATTAACATTTTCAGTGTTCTTTAGTTACTACACAATCCTGTGCTATTTTGATATTTTACGGTATTGCAAAGACAAAGACAACAGACTTGGCATAATATTGCTTACTTGTGTCTACTTAAAACACATTTTTTTGCTTTGAAAATTTCCAATGTACGTCAACAGCCCTGAAATTATTCCCATGTTATCCACTAAATTCGAATCATTAACAGCAGTTTGCTACAACGAATTGTCACGACCATCCACAGACTTATTCGATTGTTTCTTAAAAAACGAGAATAGGTTTGTTTGCTTCCTATTTTTAATGTCTTAGTGTTTTACTCCTGTTCTAACGCTCCATATTACAACAATCCGCCATGTTTGATGTAAATAATGCAATGCACCATGGGTAAATGAATCCTGGATTCGATTAGCCCTTTCGGCAGTTTCGGGGGATCACGGAAAAGCCCGAAATATCCTCTTCCACGACTTTGGAACGCACCGAAACAAATGCAAGGTGATCATGGCTAAATATCGGTAAGGCAAGATGGCAGACGACCAAAGTTAAAACCTCTGAAGGAAAACGAACATTGAAGGAAAACGAACATTTTTCACGAAATGTCTGTTTTTTCAGCTATTTCAACAGAAGTACGTCATATGTGGCGCAAATCATGTAGCAATATGCGCTAATCATAACAGACTTGCGCTGATGCTGGCCCAGATGTATCCCTGCATAAAGTTGTCAGTTTCAAAACGGCGTAGTGAAATACATCATGTATAAGCTTAAGCTAATCAAAATTTGATGGAATGACAATAGTGGTGAAAAATATTCTGGTCATAGGAATGACAGTTACAGGTCTAACCTGACATTTTAAACATTAATGGGTAAACAATAAGACCAACTGAACATAATCTATCGGCTCAACAAAATATATTTAGTAAAGAAGAAAGGTTAAGTCAAGTGTGTTCAATTTAAATAAATGTTACCATTCTTCTGTTTTAATTCTCCATGAGTGAATGTCCCATTTTTCAAGAAAAAATTAAAATTGTGAGCTTTTAAAAACCATGGTAAACCATCAAATGGGCCGTAATTGGCCCGTGCCTCGTCATGTAGTTACCATCAAGAAACCAAGCATGCCTTAAAGTGTCCAAAATCATATATAATGATAATAATGAAACTAGGCATCTCCGAGGTCATTTTGAAGTAGTTTTGGGACACTTCAACTCATTTTTATTGGTGTTTTGCATTTGAGGGTGTCAATGTCATTTTTTGCCGCGGGCCACGTTGTAGTTATGGTTTTCTCTCGAGGGCCGTTATGAATTTGGGGAACCCATTAGAGTGTTTAAATCCCTTCAAATATTACATATGGAGCACACAGCAAATTAATGAATAACTCATTGTCAAATCTGAAGTCAAGAATGACTTTTATTGTGGTTGACATCCAAAAATATGAAATTTTGGCTCAGATTTTAGCAATCATCATGGAATTTAACAAGTTTGATTTGCTTTCGCGGGCCGAAAAAAATGATGTGGCGGGCCGGATTTGGCCCGCGGGCCTTGACTTTGACACCTGTGGACTAAAATATCAGCCTGTGTGTTTTGGGTATTTTAGATGCTATTAAACGTTTTTCTGATGTCAGTTAGGAAACAAAAAATGGCTTTGGTTGTCCTTTAATGGACAATAAATACCGTAACTTCGTGGTCGTCATCCTCAGGTGTGGAGTAGGTAAAATGTTAATACCTCATAGAATGAAATGTCAAGTCAAGGGTAAGTCAAAGAAGAAAAAAAAATCACAAATGTTATTGACGACCTTGGACATCAGCGTGTCGATCCAGTTGACAACGTCACATTCTCACTTTAGTCCTTGTTGCTCCATGAAGGTCTTCTTCCTTTCAGCAGCCGTCTCGCCATTTGACGTGCAAATTCAAGTATGCTCAGAGCCGTTTCAGAAGTGACCTTCATAAGCCTAATAATTCGGCCAGGAACACGGCCATGATCTTGGTCAGATTAGCCACGGTGGGACGATGGAGGTTCTCCTCCGTGTCGTCCAACGTGTGCCAGACGTTCGGGAACGGCGTGTCGATGATGTGGAGAACAGGTACTCCTGGAGGTGATGAGGAAACATGTGGCAGATAAAAAAAAAGGTGTCTGGCGCCAATACAGTAATACCTCAGTTTACGAACACCTTAGTTTATGAACTTTTCACCTTACGAACATTAATTTCACGAGAATATAATCTTGGCATATGAACTGGTTTTTGGCAAACGAACCAAACCACACAGAGCACCACGGTGGCTGGCGGACTAGTTTTCCACACCCTGTCTGTTTGAGTGCAGATGCGGTTTGTTATCGAGTGGAGTACTTTTGCTCTATGGGATCGAAAAAGACCCCACCACAGGCTAGTGTTAGACCGAAGAGGACACAATAGAAAATTACGGTCGAGCAGAAGAAGGAGATCATCGAAAAACACGAACGAGGTTTGTGTGACTTAGCGTCCCACTGCTAGTATGCTAAGGCGACCGTTGCTACCTGTGGCTAAGGGTGTTTCTGTGTTGTCTAAGCAACGGTCTCAGGCAATAGAAGAGGTTGAAAAATTTCTGTTGATTCGGATTAACGAAAAGCAGCTAGCAGGGGACATTGTGAGTGAGGGTATTATCGCCAAGAAAGCACAGCAACTTCACTCTGATATCATCAAGAGGCAACCTAGAAGTTCGTCATCCATTGACAACTACCATCACAAAGGTAAATAAAACAACTATTATGCAGTAGTTTATTTCTTTAATTACAATACAGCAGCACATTTATTATACATAAAATAAGGTATATTTTGTGTAGTTTTAAGTTATATTTTGTGTAATTTTAAGGGTTATTTCGTAGAAAATTATGTTTTATGGGGACCTGGGAACAGATTATTCTCATTTTTAATGGTTTCTTATGGGAAATAAATGTTTGGCAGACGAACTTTTCGCCCTACACACACTTTCTGGGAACCAATTAAGTTCATAAACTGAGGTATCACTGTATTTCGTATTTGTTGAACGTAGTGAAATTGCTGACGTCTGATGCAATGTTGATTGATTACAGTAATCCCTCATTTATCTCGGTGAAGCGGAGCAGGACCACCCGCGACATTTTCTAACTGATTAGTTTTGTCAAAAAGGTGCATCATAGTCAATTACCTCTCTGTAAGAAAGGTATGTGATCGTCCTCAACCGATCCAAAGTTCAAGTTCTTCCTGAAGTAGGTCGGCTGTGAATGATGCGACTTCAGCAAACCCTGACGATGGAGGCGCTTCTCTGTTAACAAGGAATGCAGGATGTACGCATTGAGTATATTTGTTACTTTTCACCCCCCCCCCCCCCCACCCTGCTCCCTGTACCTATAGCGATCAAGTGGGTGAACAAGTGTGCCGTGTTCTCAAAGTGGTTCACTATTGTTGGATTGGGAGCACCCAACAGGTCGAGTAACACAAAGAGGTCCTGAAGAGACAATTGAGGGTTAATGTTAATGTACACATTTAAAATTTTCTTCACACCAGCTAAAAAGATATGTGATATGTTTATTGTTTTAGTTATTTAATATAGGTTGTTATCTAATATAGGTTATAAATAAACTCAATCATTCCCAGATGTGAAATAAACTGATCCTGTGACTGTAAAGTGACCGTGAGAGTTTTGAAAGGCGCTTAGAAATGAAATGGATTATTATTATAATGTGTCCAGTGCCAGGGTTTTTGTCATTGTCACTCAAATACCAGTACCCAACAGAATATTGAGGTTTAGAACTACATCAACATTCAATACAGCGTTAGAAACCTTCTCTTCTTTCATCAGACAAAAAGAGTTATTCCCTAAATGCATAAGAAACCTTAGGCTGTCTTCTTTTATCAGGAAAAAAAGAGTTAATTCTTAAATTATAAGGGTCTGGAGTAATATGAGCTTGAAATGAGGGCAACTGTCCAAAATACAATGCAATAGAGTACATGCATATTGGTTTGTATTGTGCTTTAATAACAGCTGAAGCTGGAACAAAGTGCTAAAATAGAAAAAAGGAAATGCTGCCCCCTTGTGGAAGAGAATAAAATTTTCCAGAGGCCATGGCCAGCGCTTTATAGGTACCCAAACAAGAAAAAACAAAACCCGAACACATTCGGGAATTGCGCTCTACGTCATATTTTCAATGATCGATTAAAACGTCGATTAAAACTTTTCTTCAGCCGTCATCTGTACTTCTTTGAAGATGTCAGACGTCCGACACCTTCAAAAAAGTACAGATGACAGCTGAAAAAACCTTTTCATCGATGGACCACTCCTATACGACTGATAGTTTACACAGATGTATTGCAGTGAGTGACTTAATCAGTTTTATTCATCTTTGGCCTTTATAATTTTTAATAATAATACATTTAATTTCTAAGCGCCTTTCAAAACGCTCAAGGTCACTTTACAGTCACAGGATAAGTTTTTCTGTGGGTGAGTAGAAGCAGCAACATGCGCCAGCGTTCACTCAACCTGCAAGTAACTCAAATAGATAGAAAGCGAGCTAGCTAGCTAGCTAATGGATAAAGTAATAAAAATAATAATACATTTCATTCATAAGCACCTTTCAAAACTCTCAAGGTCACTTTACATTCACAGGATACAGTCACTAATAGATAGCTACCTAGCCAGCTAGATAGCTAAACAATAGCTAGCTAGATAGCTAGCGAGCCAGCTCGACAGCTAATAGATAGCTAATAGATCGCAAATAGATAGTTAGATAGCTAGATTTTTAGTCCATTATTGGTCAGGGCCCTATTTTTTAATAACAAAATTGAGAATCAATATTTGGCTGTACTAAAACATGTGAGATTATTAAATAAAATGTCAAGAATTAAGAATGCCCTTTTTTCTTCAATTTACCGTATTTTCCAGTGTGTAAGGCGCATCGGAGTATAAGGCGCACCCCCAATGAATGGTTGATTTTCAAACAACATAAGTCGAATGGTAAATGAATAGGTGCTGTATTTTGTTTTTGTACTTCTTCCTTTCCTTTCCTCTTACTTTCATCACTTTTCTGCTGTGAAATGAAAATTTCTCCATTCCGAGACTAATAAAGGCTAATCCAATCCAATCCAGCCTGGTCACAAATGATAAACTTGCGATACAGAGTGCTGAAATCTGTACTCCTCACCACAGCTTTTATCTCGGTGGTGGAGATGGCGCCCGCAGGGTGGGGTGTGTTTGCCATGCGCTCAGCCAGGTGACGGGAACCATACAGCGAATCGTCGACGGTCCATTTCTCGAATGACTCTTCCCCGTCAAAGAAGACTAACTGCAAGGTGATTTGAGGCTGCTGTGGAGAGGAAACCAGAACAAGAGGATAAGACGATTGTATTGACATAGACGATTCATTAAAGACAGGTTGAGTTTAACTTTATTCAGTTTGATTCGACGTAACCATAATGAAATACAGTAAAGTCTCGTTATATCGATATCGGATATATCGATAGTCCCGGTTATATCGATACTATTTCTATGCACGCACGGAGAAAATTACATGCAAACAGGGTCGGATATATCGATAGTCCCGGTTATATCGATATTTTTTCGGACTCCCTTGAATATGATATAACGAGACTTTACTGTAATTAGCCCACCCATCCCTGCTCCGTATAACAAATATTTATGCTTCATTATATCATCATGACTTCTGTGTAGACATTAAAACATCAGTCAGTGGAACTTACAAAAGGTTAAGAATACACACATGCCGCCATTTTACTCACTTGTTTTTTGAAAGACTTGAGTTTATGATCCAAAGCAGTAACCAGCTCCAGGATCATAGCACAGGGCACCGCCGAATCAATGGCCCCGACAAACACCCTCTGCGGGTTACGTTTGTCCGGAGGCAGTGCTTTGGAGTCGTAATGGCACGCCAGCAACACCCTGCGAGGTGCCTTAGGGTCCAGAGTGGCGATGACATTTGTAAATGTAACTTGTCCTTTTGGGGTAGTGGCTGAAAACTGGTCCAGGTTTATGTCCCAGTTGGCGGACAGGGAGGACAGAGTGGCCGTGATGTGCTACAGGTGGCGTGCGGGGTGTGAGGGGGACACAAAGAAAAAACAAGTGCAATTGTAAACTGAGTGACATTGATTTTTTTACTGTAATAATATTTTCTGCCGCAGTTTCTCACAGTGAAATGAACCTCGCGCCATATTTGCTTTTTGAATGACTGAGCAATTCAGGGATACTCCTATCTAATCATAGTAACCACCTGTTCATGGTTGGGCTGTTCACCTGTTGGATATTTAGAATATTTAAATCTTTTGTCCTGGCTTTTTGGGGAAGATACAAAATTCTAACTTAATAACTATTTGCTAAAAACAAAGTATTTTATCAGTTTAAACATGAAATATATTATTATTAGAGTGTATTCAATTCAATATAAAATCCAATGAGGTTTACCTGCCGCACAATCTTGCTTTCTTGAGTCCCGGGCAGCCTCTTTATCAGCATAGGCCTCATGTAAACCTCCCACAGGCGATTTACATCCACTTGGGAGACCAGCTGGTGGATTTGAGCCGCAGTGTATTTGGTGGGAAATGTAATAAAAGTATGACTTAACATGAAATCAAAATTCATCACTGTCACGTGAATTTACTTAAAGCAGGGGTGTCAAAGTCATTTTTTGCCGCGGGCCACATTGTAGTTATGGTTTCCTCTCGAGGGCCGTTATGAATTTGGGGAACCCATTAGAATATTTAAATCCCTTCAAATATTACATATAGAGCACACAGCAAATTAATGAATAACTCGTTTTCAAATCTGAAGTCAAGAATAATGACTTTTATTGTGGTTGACATCCAAAAATATGACATTTTGGCTCAGATTTTAGCTATTATCATGGAATTTAACAAGTTTGATTTGCTTTCGTGGGCCGAAAAAAATGATGTTGCGCGCCGGATTTGGCCCGCGGGCCTTGACTTTGACACCTGTGACTTAAAGTAAATTAATGTACCTGTACAACTGTCTAATGTCAGTGAAATAATTCATCTAACCACAGCACAAGATTTGTCTCTATAACTGTTTGTTTTTTACACATTTTACAAATAATTAACAAAAACGCATTTTCAAAAAAAGCTTATATTATTGGTTATTAGGTGTTCGAATAACCAAGCTTCTAAAAACACTCGTTTATTGAGTGAAATTTCAAGATGAACAACGACACGTCAGTAAAACCTCAAAGATTAATTTAATTTGATTGAAAATCTTTTGAATGTGTAAACTTTACAACTATTAAAGGACAACCGACACCTCCGGACAAGTTGTGTCCATAATTTGTAAAATCACTTCAAATGACTTCTACTGAGCGTATTTTACAAAGATTCCACTGCATATAGCTATGTTTTACGTTTTAAGACTCGCTGAATATTCAGGAAGTCTTGTTTTCGAGTTGATGACTCTCCTCTTTCATCTAGAACTGCTTCATGTGACAAAGAGCGTACAGAAAGCGCTTAAGAAGCTATGTGTCTTTGTGTTGTCATGTTGTCTTTGTGTTGTCATATTATTTATTTAGTTTTTTTGCTCTTTTGACTATAAGACGGCGCTGCGAGAGTGGCTGCCTTTCCAGCAGCTCATGTATTTTGTTTTTTCTGCTTTCAGTCCGCTCATCACTTTGCTGCTGTGAAATGTAAATGTCTCCACTGCGAGACTAATAAAGGCAATTCCAATCCAATCCAATCCAATCCAATCCAAAACACGCAGGCTGGGATTTTTTGTCAAATACAAAACACCTATAAAAATGACTTAAAGTGTGCCAAAACTGCAAAAAAATGATATAAAACGTTTTTCTGATGTCAGTTAGGAAACAAAAAAAATTGGTGTCGGTTGTCCTTTAAATGTTTCGATATTTTTTGCACAACCCGCTGTTTTACATCACACATTGCTACCCTGCAACATTCTCAACAGGTGTTCGATTCTTGAAATGTTCCAAAGGTGTGTCCTCTGTTGAAATCTCACGAGTTGATACTGCTTCACGTAATCAATGTACTTGTTGACTCTTAAATCATGGTCTCCTCGTGAAAACACAACATAATCATAAAAAAAACAGGTAAATAACAATTGTACTTGAACCAGTACATGTACAGAATTACGAGTCCCTTCATGGATCAAGCACCTGCCGTGGATTGAACAGGAAGTCGTGCAAAAAAATATAATTACAGATTACGGTGGTATAAATGGATTATAGGTTTGGGTCATTTTAACGTCACATATAGTGCATTTTACATGAAAATTCTAATTAAACAGTGTATGTAAAGACACATCATCTGTTCGAAATTACTTGACTATTCTAATATTACTCTACATGAGTGTGAGAGGTTTTTGCGTGTTGCCCCCCGCCAATCGTTTCACCTCATCTTTGTTTAGATCCACAACCTGGACGCGCTTCGCTTTAGGGAGGTTGATCAGGTACAACACCAGCACCAAAGCGCCCAAAAACACACCGAGAAGGCATAGCCGCTTCAGCCGGTCACAGTCGTTGCCCTGCCGCGGGGGCATCTGCCGCCGGGAGGACTTGGACATAAGAGCGGCTACCGAGGTTTCAGTTCTCGACGGTCGACAACTACGTGTCCGTGGATGTAGCACGTGATGGAGGAGTGGGAAGCCGCGGGGTTACAAGCAACACACGAGGCGGGACATGATGGTGGAACAAGCTTGGCGTCGTTGAAATGCCGAGTTTTACGTTTACATGACATGTGGTGATATTATGTTTTAAAGGGAAGAAAACGTTCACGTTGTGATACAGTAAATAATTTTCGCCTTGTTGTCAGTTATTCCCACAAAACAAATAAAATGTAACTCCGATTGTGGTTTGCGCATGTCTTTAAAATATGGTCACTTCCGGGATTTAGTGAATTTCTTTTTCAATGGCGGGTCGTATCAACATTTTTTGAGCACTTGCGCCTCCATCTGGTATAATAGTGTAGGTCTCATTGACTCCATTTTTTTGTACAGTTAATAAAATAATCCAATATGACACGTTTTGTCTTCAATTTCATTTAACCCAGTCCCAGTTTTATACTTTTTTATTTGTTTGCTTTGGCCTAATTCAACTTATATATTAAACCCTTTGGTTGCCTTTCATTACCAAATGACACTTATATTTTTCAGCAACGTCGTAGGCCTATACGTACTTTGCCTCCAACCACTGACCGATTTAAACACTAATAAAATAAATAGTGAAGGCTCGCTTTACCGTTTTGTGCTGATCAGGAAGTCCAAACCTTTTATGTCAGATTTCTGTTTTATTTTATTTTTCCCCCTTTATATCTTTGTTGTTGTCGTATTGCTTTTATACAAGCATGTTAAGAGACACCAACCTATGGTTGACTAACACCAATCATACAAATACTGTAATACTAATAAAACATTTTATTTCTAAGCGCCGTTCAAAATCTAATTCAACAAGAACAGTTGAATTAGATTAGAAAACAGCCATTGGCAATGGTACACAAGTTGTAAGCGAACTGTGACCTGGGGGAGGTGAGAATATCTGTACATGTATAGAAATTAACATCTGTTGTCTTAGGTGGAACACAAAATAACAAATGACATTGACTTAAAGGTATCTTTTAACCATACAAGTACCAACAAAATAATCTTACTACTACTTTTACGAGGTTTTCCAAAAGTAAGTGTATAAAACACTTTTTTTTTTACTTCTCCCACTACTACTACTACTACTACTACTACTACTAATAATAATAATAATAATAATAATAATAATAATAATAATAATAATAATAATGCACTGCCCTTCAGTGTCACATAGGGACAAGCAGGTCGATGCACAGTACAGACTGTTGAGCACATCCGGACCACAGTACAAAGATGCGGGGTCCGATTCTGACCTCGGCCTTATTGGTGTTTTCTCTGTGACTGTGTGAATTTTCTCCGGGTACTTCAGTTTCCTTCGAATTCCGAAAACATGAAGTGTAGGTAAATGGCACACTTGAAATTTGTCCTTAATCCCGATTGTGAGTGTAAATGGTTGTTTGTCTGTGTTCCCCACAATTGCCTGGTAACCAGTTCAGGGGTACCCCCGCCTCCCACCCTCACACAGCTGTGATAACATTCAGCATGCCTGCAACCCTTGTGAGGATACAAGATCAGATCATGGATGGATGGATGTTGAAACTCAGTGTCGATGTTCAATCTCTACTGAATGTTACAGCGGTGCATAGTTTTAAACATACATTTTTGTTATAAAAGTAACACTTTGGTGGACTACGGTTTTATTATCGGGTGAGTTTTAGTGCGCCAGGAAGAGCTGAATCCTTTTTCACGTTGTATCTGGGAGTAAGTTTGAGAACAATAGTCCTTAGCAATAATTGCTTGATGATCGAAAACACACTGCATTTCATTTTGACCGCATTGATAAACATTTAATGTTAACAATTCCCTTATTTCCCTCAATTTAATTTCAAGTAATATAGACACCGCAACATATTTGGATTTTGACCTACTTTTTAATCCCGCCATATTTTAATGCGGGAAAACAACCGGAAAAAGACACTTTTAAAGATTCTGATTGGCTCCTTTGTTTTAAGAACCACCCCTTTATGGATGCCAATTGGGGAATCTGTTCGTCGAACAGGAAACCCCGCCTTTCTCTTTTCTATTGACCAATCAATACGTCAAATCCCGGTTTCCCTTTCCGTCTCTACAAATATACAGGCACCAAGAGCTTTCTGGATCAGGGGCTACTTCTTCCCGTGCTGTCTCCTGGACCAGGACCCGCGACCCTCCGCCGACAGAAAGGAAACGTTGACGCGGTGGAAAGGACGATTCGGAGTCGCTTTGTGGGAAGACTAACTGCACACGCAGCCAAGATGCATGTGATTAAGAGAGGTAAATGCCAACCGGTGGACTGTTTTGCTGCTATCTTGCGAGGCCTTCCGCTTATTCGTCGCTTATATCCTCACCAATTCACTTGTTGCGAGAAAAACAAAACAAAACATTCTGGTGTCATACCTTCGTGATTAAGCCGTTTTGTCATACGGGACATATACGAGTTTGTCTTGTCCAGTGTTCG
Source organism: Hippocampus bargibanti (assembly GCF_051943395.1). Taxonomy (NCBI): domain Eukaryota; kingdom Metazoa; phylum Chordata; class Actinopteri; order Syngnathiformes; family Syngnathidae; genus Hippocampus; species Hippocampus bargibanti. Next base: position 15,995,913 of record NC_142747.1, read on the forward strand.
CAAGCAGTACGCAACAGCCAATGTTAGTTTTCTATTCGGGTTAAATGCAGCTAAGCAATGGTATTCGGTTGAAAAGAACGACCCGGCAAATTTTAAACGATATAATCGTACAAAAGTTGACGTAAAATGCCGTTTCTGGGTCGCTTTATACTAATTTCCCCGATGCCTTTGTCAAAATTTGGCGCCAATGTGTTTATGTAAAGAGCGCATGCGCACAGTCAACCAGAATTTTGCTCATGAGATTCCTGCCAAATTAGACCCCCTCAACAATGACAAACATTCCCAAATGAACGTAGTGAAGCGATAAGTATAACAAAAATCGTCTCAGGTACAATAGGACTCATGTACACTATATGGAAATTCATTTTATATTCACCAAAATGTTCAATGGAGTTAAATTGTGTTAATCTTGTAGTTGCATATATGATTAGTGACTATTTTGTAAGTGTTGGGTGGGAGAGTGGTTGGATGTATAGAACCAAACTGATTTGATGAATTAGGTGTTGACAAACTATACCTTTAACTCATTCACTGCCATTCACATTTATTCTGGAATTGAAAATATGACGTATAGTGCCATTCACAAATTTCTTCCACTTTTGTTTTTTTATGCTTGGCTGCCGGAAAAGTGCTTGCCTCTGGCAGTGTTTTTTCTTTTCCACAATGGTCAGGATTTCCTTTTTTTCCATGTTAGCGCTTTGTTTCAGCTTGAGCTGTTGTTGAAGCGCTATATAAACCAATATGTATGTATTGCATTGTATTTTAGACAGCCACCTTCATTTCAAGCTCATATAATTCCAGACTCATATAATTTAGGAATTGACTATTTTTTTCTGATGAAAGAAGAGAGCCTAAGGTGTCTAACGCTGTATTGAATATTTATGTAGTCCTAAAACTGAATATTCTGTGGATGGAATATGAGTGACAATAACAAAAATCCTGGCACTGGAGTGGACACATTTTGCACGTGTATGGCAGTGAATGGGCTAAAATGGTAAACTAACCTAATCAAAACCACATTGAAATACTTTCAAAAAAGCCTTTTTTACGATGATTAGAATATCTTGTTTTTCTATCCTTTCACCCCCCCAGCCCATCCCCTTTCAAATTGCTGCTGTAGGCTGCAAATTTCCCCATTGTGGGACGGATAAAGGTTTTCTGATTCACAAAAGTTGACAAAGATGGGGAAATGCAAAGTTTCTAATTGTTTGTTGTCACGGCGACTGTTTGGTTGCGTTTCAGATGGCCGCCAAGAGCGCGTGATGTTTGATAAAATCACCTCTCGCATCCAGAAGCTTTGCTATGGCCTCAACTCCGAATTTGTGGACCCGGCTCAGATCACCATGAAGGTGATCCAGGGCCTGTACAGCGGCGTGACCACGGTGGAGTTGGATACGCTGGCAGCCGAGATCGCCGCCACGCTCACCACCAAGCATCCCGACTACGCCATCTTGGCGGCGCGCATCGCGGTCTCCAACCTGCACAAAGAGACCAAGAAGGTGTTCAGCGATGTCATGGAGGACCTTTTCAACTACGTCAACCCACTCAATCGCTGTCATTCGCCGATGATCTCCAAGGAAACGCTGGATATAGTTCTGGAGCACAAGGACCGCCTGAACTCCGCCATCATCTACGACCGCGACTTTTCCTACAATTTCTTCGGCTTCAAGACCCTGGAGCGCTCGTACCTGCTTAAGATTAACGGCAAGGTGGCAGAGCGCCCGCAGCATATGCTAATGCGGGTGGCGGTCGGCATCCACGGCGCGTGCGTGGACGCCGCCATTGAGACGTACAACCTGCTGTCGGAAAGATGGTTCACGCACGCCTCGCCCACGCTATTCAACGCCGGCACCAACCGGCCGCAGTTGTCCAGCTGCTTCCTGCTCGCCATGAAGGACGACAGCATCGAGGGCATCTACGACACGCTCAAGCAATGCGCCCTCATCTCCAAATCGGCAGGCGGAATCGGCGTGGCGGTCAGCTGCATCCGTTCCACCGGGAGCTACATCGCCGGCACCAACGGGAACTCCAACGGCTTGGTGCCCATGTTACGCGTCTACAACAACACGGCGCGCTACGTGGACCAGGGAGGTAACAAGCGGCCCGGCGCCTTCGCCATGTACCTGGAACCGTGGCACTTTGACGTCTTCGACTTCCTCGAGCTTAAGAAGAACACTGGCAAAGAGGAGCAGCGCGCCCGAGACCTGTTCTTCGGACTCTGGATTCCAGACTTGTTCATGCAGAGGGTAGAGAGCGACCAGGATTGGTCGCTCATGTGTCCAAATGAGTGCCCTGGACTGGACGAGTGCTGGGGTGACGAGTTTGAGGCCTTGTACACGGGCTACGAGAAGGAGGGCCGGGTCAAGCGGGTGGTGAAAGCCCAGCAGTTGTGGCACGCCATCATCGAGTCGCAGACCGAGACGGGCACGCCGTACATGCTCTACAAGGACGCCTGCAATCGTAAGAGCAACCAGCAGAACTTGGGCACCATCAAGTCCAGCAACCTGTGCACGGAAATCGTTGAATACACCAGCCAGGACGAGGTGGCCGTGTGCAACCTGGCCTCCGTGGCGCTCAACATGTACGTCACCCCCGAGCGCACGTACGACTTCAAGAAGCTGGCGGCGGTCACCAAAGTCATCGTCAAGAACCTCAACAAGATCATCGACATCAACTACTACCCGGTGCCCGAGGCGCGACACTCCAACGTGCGCCACCGGCCCATCGGCATCGGCGTCCAGGGGCTGGCCGACGCCTTCATTCTCATGCGGCAGCCTTTTGAGAGCCCCGAGGCGCAACTGCTCAATATCCAGATCTTCGAGACTCTCTACTACGCCGCGCTGGAAGCTAGCTGCGAGCTAGCCGCTGAGCACGGCCCTTACGAGACGTACGCGGGATCTCCTGTCAGCAAGGGGATCCTGCAGTACGACATGTGGCAGCGGACACCCACGTCGCTGTGGGACTGGACATTACTCAAGGAGAAGATCGCCAAGCACGGTGTGAGAAACAGCCTACTGTTAGCACCCATGCCCACCGCCTCCACTGCGCAGATCCTCGGCAACAACGAGTCCATTGAGGCGTACACCAGCAACATCTACACGCGCAGGGTGCTCTCCGGCGAGTTCCAGTGCGTCAACCCGCACCTGCTCAAGGATCTCACTGAGAGGGGGCTATGGAGCGAGGACATGAAGAACCAGCTAATTGCTCACAATGGATCCGTACAGGTAGGTCGATCATGATGTATTACATATCTGTATTTAACTCATTCGCTGCCAGATGATGTGCAAAAACGTGACCGCTCCAGTGCCAGGGTTTTTGTCATTTTTAATCAAATTGCATGACACGCAGAATATCGTTTTAGGACTACATAAACATTCAATTCAGCGTAAGAAATCTTACCATCTTCTTTTATCAGAAAAATAAACAGTTAATTCCCAAGTTATGTGGTGGGTCTGGAGTTATCTGAGCTTGAAATGGGGGCGGCTGGACATAATACAATACATACATATTGATTTATATAGTGCTTTAACAGCTGAGGCTCTTACAAAGCGCTAACATGGACAAAGGGAAGGGAAGGGAATAACATTGCCAGAGGTCTGACCGGTACTTTATCGGCACCCTAGCATGAAAAACAAATTTTGGAATGGCGCTCCACATCACACTTTTAAATTCTCGAATAAATTCTGGATTGGCAGCGAATATATAAACCTTAAACATACTTATATAAGACTTAAGCATACATTCCATACAAAATATAACACTGAAGTAACTTACGAACAAATTCACCTTACGTACGACCGCTCTGAACGTATCTCGTTTGTAAATTGGGGAGCGTCTGTAAGTACAGAAAAGGGTGATGACTGTATTCCTGAACCCACATCTTTTCCCTCCCCTCGCTCCAGCGCATCGCGGAAATCCCAGATGAGCTCAAGCAGCTGTACAAGACTGTATGGGAGATTTCCCAGAAGACAGTACTCAAGATGGCTGCCGACCGAGGTGCCTACATCGACCAGAGCCAGTCGCTGAACATCCACATCGCAGAGCCCAGTTACGGCAAAATGACCAGCATGCACTTCTTTGGCTGGAAGCAGGTACATACCGTGTTTCATGATGCAGAAGGAAGATTTGCACCACTTTCTGACAAATGACTTGAGTGTGTCTGATTGGGTCAGAATTCTTGTTTGATTAACTCACTCACAAATGTATTTGTGAATTAAAAATATGACAGAGCGCCATTACCGAATTTGTTCAGGTTTTCTTTTTTTCATGCTTGGGTGCCGATAAAGCGCTGGCCATGGCCTCTGGCAATGTCTTTTTCTTTTCCGCAAGGCGCAGCATTTCTCTTTTTTTCCCCATGTCAGCGCTTTGTTCCGGCTTTAACTGTTGTTGCATTGTATTTTGGACAGCTGCCCTCATTTCAAGCTCAGATAACTCCAGACCAATATAATTTAGTGATTAACTTTTTTTTTTCTTGATGAAAGATGGTCTATGGCGGTGGTGCCATATCATATGGCCCGCGAGCCGGAACCGTCCCCCTAGGAGGTTTGATCAGCCCCGCAGGATAATTTAAAAGAGAAAAAAATACACAAATGACATGGAATTCATATTTTAATGAGGTGCAATTCAATGATTGTCCACTAGGAGCAGAGTTGTGCTGTTTCAATCAACGTAGAAGAAAACAGCTGTTGTTTTTTTTCAACCGCCGTGTTTTTTCCAACCGCGGTTTCAACACCTTCATTAGCCAAATTGTCAGACTCATTACAGCGAAAAATGCGACTGCAGCAATTCATCAAGTTGGACGAATTGCTGGCGGGTCTGAGGAAACAGCAGTCAACTTTTACCCAGAGCCAAGAAGTCAGTGAAGGAAGCAGCATAAAAGCCAGCTATCTAATTGCTAGCAAAATAGCATTAGCATCAAAGCTGTATTCCGACGGTGACTTTGTTTGACGATGCATGTTGAAGGCAGCTGAACTTGTATGTCCCGAGAAGCGACACGCTTTTGCTAATATTAGCCTGATGAGGAATACCATCGCATAATACACCAAAACCTCATGAAACACATACAGTAAAGTCTCGTTATATCGATATCGGTTATATCGATAGTACTGCTTATTACGATACTATTTCTAGGAACGCAAGGAGAAAATTTACATGCCGCAGGATCGGATATATCGATAGTCTGGTTATATCGATATTTTTTCCGACTCCCGAGAATATCGATATAACGAGACTTTACTGTATTTTGCTTATTTATAGCATGTATGGTATCATTTTAATGGTCCGGCCCACTCGACATTGACCGAGGTCATATGTGGCCCACCATGTCAAATAAGTTTGACACCCCTGGTCTAAGGTTTCAAATGCTGTATTGAATGTTTATGTAGTCCTAAAACTCAATATTCTGTGGGTCCTGGAATGGTGGTAATGACAAAAACCCTGGCACTGGAGTGAACACATTTTTTTGTGAATGATTTAAGATAATCCAGCTAATCTAACATGTTATTTTGTTATCATACGTAAAAAAAAATAAATCTTAACTTTTTTAAAATGGCTGCTTGTCATCCATCTGGTCCCAGGGTCTAAAGACAGGCATGTACTACCTGCGCACCAAGCCCGCCGCCAACCCCATCCAGTTCACGCTGGATAAGGAGAAGCTAAAGGAGGGGTCTGCCAAGATCAACGGCACTACGGAGATAACCCCCCCAGAACAAGACTCCAAAGAGCGCAACATGGCTGCCATAGTGTGCTCCTTGGAAAACAAAGACGAGTGCCTCATGTGCGGCTCTTGAACAATTCCTCCAATTTGCATCCGGTCAACGGCACAAGTTCTGGAGGAGTTTGGTTCTTCTGTGTTAATATTCTCATTCTGAAGGAAATAAATTGTTTATATTTCACCACTGGATGGATCTCGGTCTCTCAATTGCAACGTACGCCGTTCCATTCACCTGTCAAGAGCATGATTGATACGCAAATTGTTCAAAGGAGTGGAACTGCTCATGTCAACTGTTCAAGAAACGCAAGATATATATTAGTACAATACTGTACCAGTGTCTGAAACTCATGACAAAAAGTTACCAGGGCAGACAACTCTGAAAACTTGCCTGCCCCATTTTTCACAACTTGAAACACAATAAGACGACTAACCGGGAAAAAAAAAAACATTTGCAAAGTATTATGGATTTTTTTAACGAAGGTTGTACCTACCACAAATGTCCCCTTGCTTAATTTATCGTAAATATCCTTGCTGATGATTTTGCTCTAGTTGTCGTTTGTCCATACACTGTTCGGCATTTTGCACAATGCAATGTTTGCGTTGCGTCGTCTGCTAAAAGCCACATGAACTCCTCTTTCGACGATGCTTTTAATAATAATAGTAATACATTTGATTTCTAAGCGCCTTTCAAAACTTTCAAGTACACTTTACAGTCACAGGATAATGTACATTTACGTTTTGTAGCGTCATAAATTTAGTTAGCTTCTTTTGAATCTTCTGGGGCTGAGGTTCTGTGCGTATACTTTGGAAAATGATATGCAAATGCATGACCTTATAACGCTTGGGAAAGTCCAAAGCACGAAGCAGGCTTCTGATTGGCTGCCGTGCAGAGTATGCAAATTAACAAACGAACAGAAACTTCCAAAACGAACGAAGATTCTGATTTCAAAATCTTCGTTCAAACGTTTGCTTTATTGAATAAAGTAAACGTTTAATTTAAATAAAAAATAATAGCTTGGAAGTTGTCGGCCACCCGGGCGGAGACGTTCTGTAATTTGTACGCCTGACGTAAAGGTTGCACGCCCCGGGCAGACATTATTTCGGACACAGTCTGTACTTTGAGCTCGTTGGGTGATGTGGTACTTTTGCAGAATGTCAACCAGCCACGAATGAAAACGTCACTGGCAGGCAATTTTTATTTTGACCAACTGAGTCCTCTTACCTTGATTTGCATGGACGGTTTGTGACGGTGAGTGACAATTGATGTCTGCAATTATTGCAGCAGCCATGCATTCGCCAGCTGAGGTCAGCATATGCAAGAAGAGTTAAAAAAGGATCAGGCGTGTTGCAAATGAGATTTAGCCAATGTCCGTAACAGAACAATTGAAAACATTTGAGAATGAGTTGTGTATATATATATTTTTTATAAAATGAAAACATAATTTACACTTTCAATGTACATTACAGCCCGGAGCAAACAGAAGAATTAAGATAATCTAATAAAACACAGTACCCCCTTTTCACATCCTCACTCTTGTATGCGTTATAACCAACAAATAAATTATCAAAACATTAAAAAAAGGGAAATTTGTACAATATTACTGATTTGTTCAACATGGATCATTGTAGGCTATAAATAGCTTTGTTATACATTAAAACAAAACACTTTTTACATGACAAAAACAAGACTGTCGCCTGAATGGAGGGAAAAGGAGAGGAGTGTGACTTCTTGTCTAAAGAGTTTTAAAACAGGGGTGGGGACCCACAACTTGTTCATGGTGACCATGTGGTATAAATGAAAATGGGCCTTTTCAGTTCCACTTGAGTTTTTTTTTTGAATGATGGGCCAGATTCGGTTGCCCACCCGATTGAAAGGGGCCACTTGTGGCTTCACTCGGTCATCAAACCTCTCCACCAAAGGCAAACTTAACTTTACTAAATTCCAGCGACAAGAAGCTTTAAAGGGAAAGCTGCAATGGCGATAAAAGCGATTATGCATTTTTTTAAACAGTACCTGTGATGGTGTCGCATTTAGGTCCAGCATCATAAAGGAACCTGAGCCTAGTATTCAAACAGTTCCAGTCATCGCAAACATTTTTAAGGAGTTATCAAAAAGTACCGGCAGCCAGAAAGCACAAATTTGCCTTACTGTATGAAAAAATAGATTAGTAATATATAACTTTTTCCCCCACGGAGAGAAGGGCGCCATTTTGTCTTCCTATTTGTATAGTAAATAAGACACGCATAATTTGAGTTTATTTTTGCCCCACCATTATAAATAACTTGGAATTTTGGGAATAAAATATAAGTTTTTTTCCTATCTCAATAATGCATGTCGTTTTTAGGAGGACGTGACAGTTAGCCTAGCTTAGTTTAGCTTAATGTCAAGGGGGTTTGGGGGTGTTACTCAAAAACGATGTTACCAATATGGCTTGTCGGACACAAGGGGAAACAAAATTAACATTTACTTAAAGGCATAGAATAACCTAAAAGTGAACCACTTGACCTCCCGTTACTGCAAAATAAGGGTAACATATTAACGAGTTAGCCAAGCTGCCATCAAAAACATTAAAAGTTTCCCACAAAGTGGCAAATGTTAATTAACCTCACAGCTAGTTAGCGCGCAGAGCAATAGAAAAACATTCAAAACTCGTCCACTTAACTGTGGCGACATGACCGTCGCGATGAAAATTGTGACGACGTTAGCAAGAAACCAATCATTTTAGACCGTCCCTGACCACTTAGCTTTGGTGCTATGCATTACCATAATGCTTAATTGGCTCGTTCGTGCTTAAAAGAATAGCAAATGCTCACAAACGACCGAAAAAAAGATATTGTGTTAGCAGTTGGGTTTTGGTGGCGTTTCTCAGTGCTTTTTTTTTTTTAAACGCCTTTTCAACCACCGCACCATGGAAGTCTATGCATTACAAATATGTTCAGTACCAAAGGTCCTCAGTGTAAACGATGAGAGGCCACGAGTCTTCCGTAAACTAGATTACTCGTCACCCACTTGTCACCATATAAACCCACACACACTCTTGTTGTCCAACAATATCAACACAATATAGAGTACATGCATATGCGAGCGTGTACCTTGCAGGATTCACATGTACAGTACTTAAGACTGTGTTACGCTTCCGGGACTTCAAGTGCATCATGGGAGTTGTAGTTTATCAAAAAAATTGGCTGACTGGCTTGCAGGAACAGTGTTTAGGCCTCTCCAGGTGATTTAAACAGTCTCATCGAACATAGAAACAATACGAGATGTAGAAAAATAAGAGGCTCAGAGGAATGGAAGTGGGGGTTGAGGGGGTCTTTCCAGTTTTAAGGCAGTCCTGTTTAATGTTCATTCCCTCTTGGGTGGTGGCACCTGGTGCACAGCGGGGTGCGCGGCGTGCTCGCTCTCGCCCAAGTTGCTGAAGAGTCGGTTGAACTTGCGCAGCTGCTCACTGGCTGTCACGCTCTCCTCTTGCAGGCGCTGGTTGTTCTCGCGCAGGTTGGCCATCTCGGCCATGAGTGCCACCTTGTCGTGCTTTTCCTGAGACAACACATATGCAGTTTATTATATTGGCCTGACCGATCAATCACGACCGATGACAGATGTAAGTCATTGTGTTTTTTTTTTCTCTCATTCAATTACTTGGTTTTGTGAACCTCATTTGATTAAATTGATGACATACATGTGATCTCAGTTTGATGTCTGGGGTAGATGGGGGACTCCCACTCTCCCAATCGCCACTACATCTTGTTTTATAACAAAGATCACATGTATTTAACCAGCCTACATGGGCAAAAACAAAAATCTGAATTGATTTGCAGTGTCAATAGAACCGTACACTTGCCTCTGGTGGTTAATGTGCGCATACCAGATGAAGCAGTTCAATAAATTAAAGCAGATTCCCAACCAGTGTGCCATGAGAGATTTACTGGTGTGTCTTGGGAAAATGAGAACATTTGACTTCATTGGTGAAATAAATTACTTCTGATCAAGAAATAATGGATCCGTCCATCTAGCGGTGCCAGCAAAGTATGACAGAAAGAACCATGACATGATATTTTAGTAGATAGCAAAAAGTGTGTGCATACATATTTTTTTCTTCTTTGTATTTTGGACAGCCACCCTCATTTCAAGCTCATATAACCCCAGACTCATGTAATTTCGGAATTAAGTCTTTTTTTACGAATGACAGAAAAGAGTCTAAGGTTTCTAACACTGTATTGAATGTTTATGTAGTCCTAAAACGTAATATTTTGCGGGTTCTGGAATTTAAGTGATAATGACAAAAACCCTAGCAGTGGAGTGGACACATTTTTGCGCATGTCTGGTAGTGAATGAGTTAACTTAAAAAAATGTGCCTTGGCACAAACAAAGTTGGGAATCATTGTTCTAATACAAGAAATTATGAGACATAAATTCCTGATTAAATTCTTTATATTCTATTTATCATGTTAGAAATGTATGTTTTTAGAAAATACAATGTAAAATAATATTGTTGTAAAATAGATTTCAGAATGTTGTCCTTTTTTCCCCTCGTCATCTCATCTCAATGGGGAAAGATTTGAGAGCTTTGAAGAACCAATTAAATCGCAATTCAAGGCATCGCTCCCATAAATGGTCATTTTTCATTGATGTCTCATCAACATGTTTCATGCACCAACAAATAAACAAACAACAATCCTGTTCAAAACACAAAATAGGAAGGCGAGTGTCTCACTTTTTCCAGGTCATTGTTGAGCTGTTTCAACATCACCTCCAGATGATGGAGACGCCCTGACAACTCGTTGGGTATCTCATCGCTGCAAAAAAGCAAATGCAGAAAATGAGTATGTTATGAATGGATGGACAGATAGAAAAGTTGCACATGAGATTGAAGATCAATAAGAGTAGTAAGTGTGTGTGACGGGCATCAGTAATGTCCAGAAATGTAAGGTACCCGCTGAAGGTGGGTGTAGTCCGTGGCGTCTGAGGAGTGGGAAACTGCACAGGACTGCTGGCAGGCCTCATGTCCACACCGCCTCCAAGTGTTTCCGTCAGTGAGAAGAGTGACACGGCTCTTTGTGCTGAAAGTAGAAACCGTGTTATTGAACTCTTAAAGGCCAACCGACGCCACATCCATAATTTGTAAAATCACTTCAAATGACTTCTACTGAGCGTATTTTACAAAGATTCTACCGCATATAGCTATATTTTACATTTTAAGACTTGCGCTGAATATTCAGGAAGTCTTGTTTTCAAGTTGGTGAAGATTCCTGACGTGACGTCGCGTCAGGAACGCCCCTGACCGAGAAAGCGACACAATGTATTTTGGGTACTTTGTTTGGTCTGAAAACATCGTGTTGATGGCGAAATTAGAAGGAAAACACATAAATAACACGATGCTGAATCGTGTGTTGCACCAAGACTAACTACGATTTGATACTAGTTGACACAAATTCCCAGCAGACAAATCAGCCCATTTCCAATGGAGCTTGGGCACCGTCTTGTGCATTTTCTGGGACGCTACATTGGAGTCCAGATGCCTCAAAATGAGACGGAAGGACTTCTTTAATCGATTGCAAACATTTATGCTTTCCTCTTTAGAACTATTTGAATCATATTAATAACTGGATGAGTAACAAGAAAGCATCTTCTCCGAATCTGAAGCCATTGTTTTGATTCTAGAGCAAGGCAAGACGTCCTGGCGTGACGTCATGAACAAGGGGGCGGGACCTTCTAAAACTCGCCATTTCCGAGGTCATTTTGAAGTAGTTTTGGGACACTAAGTCATTTTTATTGGTGTTTTGCATTTGACTAAAATATCATCCTGTCTGTTTTGGGTACTTTAAATGCTATAAAAAGTTTTTCTGATGTTAGTTCGGAAACAAAAAAAAGGTGTCGGTTGTCCTTTAAGTTAAGAGTGTTGTCGAGCAGTGAGAACTTTAGTTGAAAATATTCACCTTCATAGACTTTGGCAGCATTGACCAGACTGGACCACTCGAGTCCACAAGCTGTGTCAGGCAGGGGCATGAGTCCGGGATCCAGCCTCCTCAGTGTGGAGACTTTGTCTTTCACCTCAGTCAGGGACAATTCTGACCCAGACAGCGGCACTGAACGGAGAACGATTGTCGTGAGTACAACAAACTCTTATTATGTAAGCACAAAACAAGTGCAACTCACCCTTCATGGGCTGTCCGTGGGTGGAGGAGGCGGAGTGCTTGCGTGTAGGAAGAGTGCACGTAAAGAGCACGTCCGCGGGGGCCGACTCGTTTTCCGAGTTGGCATAGCTGGCGTCCCTGCGACCGCTACACAGAGACTCGTCGGAAAAGGTGCGTTGCAAAGTGCGCCTGGGGGACTGCAGGCGGGAACAGTGTCACAATAGCAATCAGTTGATCTGTTTTTCATCATTAGATTTTTTTTTAATCTTTGGTGTAATTTGATCCAGTCAGTGAAATTCAAAGAGAGCAGGATAATTTTGAAATAGTCAAAGTAGAGTAAGCTATAAATGCAGTACAGAAGGAAACAGTCAACCACGAAGGCTATGATGCAAACAACTTATTTTCTGTTGAGGCAACGTAACAGTTTTATTTATGAAATAATTGTGTGGTATTTTTTAGGTGAGAATTAAAAAATAATAATTTCTGGATTTTTATTTGTTTGTGGGTCTTCCTACACAGATGCTCCACACCTTACGAACAAGATACGTCCCAAGTGGTCGTTTCGTAAGGTTTATTCGTTTGTAAGTTGCTTCAGTGCTATATTTTGTATGGAATGTATGTTTAAGTCAAACACTGAACAGGGAAGCATAAAACACAGACGTTGTAATAGTCGTGAAATAAAGTCACACCTAACTGTAGTATGACGACATATATCCTTGGGTCTTCAGTAAGCCATTACTGAAGCTGTTGGCACGTAATTACTGAATTACGTGCCAGCAGCCATTAATTTTTGTTATGCATTGCGTCCTCCTGGTGCGTCAACTGGTAAGAAGGATTTCCACCCCGCCCACATACTCTATACAGCCAATCCTAAGCCAGCTCGACGGATCGTGGCCTGAACTCGTTGGCAACACTTCAGCTGATTGGTCAGCTTTGGTGTCCATCGCGTAAACATCTAGCCCTTGAAACGTCTGTGTCTCTAATGTGTCGGAAAAAGGCATGCAATACAAAATCTAACTTACAGCATCTCTGTCCGAACATTTTTCGACATACTGTACTCGCAAAAATGTTCGTATGTACAGTTATTCGTAACTCGAATGTTTGTAATTTGGGGAGCGTCTGTATTGGATTCTGTTGATTTTGCATCATGTCTTAGCACATTGATCTAACTGCGTGCAGGAGTGTGAGGTCCTCACTGGATCTCGCTGCGGAGACTCTGTAGGATTGTCCATGATGATTAGTTTCTTCAGATCATCCTCGATGGTACTCTTGTAGTTCCGCCGCGGAGAGCGCAGGTCTCTCAGGGAGGCTCTCAGACGCGGTTGTCCGAACACATTCTTCGAGTTCATGTCAACCTGACTAAAAACAACAGAAAATGCAAGCAGTAATTGGTACACACCCCAAAAAAGTTCATAATTTCCTAAAGTTGCCACTAGGTTGCATTAATACAGCATTTTTTTTTTATATTTGACATGTCTGAAATTAGAATTTGCCATCAAACTAATCATAAAACAAAGACATGGAAACATTGTGTATTTAACTCATTCACTGCCATTCACAAATTTATTCGGGGATTGAAAATATGACGGAGAGCGCCCACTCCCGAATTATTATATCGATTTTGTTTTTTCTTGCTTGGATGCCATGCCGATAAAGCGCTGGCCAGACCTGTGGCCATGTTCCACAAAGGGCATCATTTCCCTTCGTTTTCCCATCTTAGCGCTTTGTTCCAGCTTCAGCTGTTGTCAAAGCACTATATAAACCAATATGTGTGTATTGCATTGTATTTTGTAAAGCCATCCACATTCCAAGCTCACATAACTCCAGACCCATATAATTTAAGAATTAACTCTTTTTTTCCTGATAAAAGAAGACAGCCTAAGGTTTCTTATGCAGCATTGAATGTTTATGTAGTCCTAAGAGTCAATATTCTGTGGGTCCTGGAATTTGAGTGACAATGACAAAAACCCTGGCACTGGAGTGGACACATTTTTGCACATGTCTGGCAGTGAATGAGTTAAAGCATACACAAAAAAATAGATTAATGTGTATGTTGAAGAGGCATTTGCAAACCACTACATCCGTGTGAGTTATTCTTTTGACGGAAATGTGAACAAACGTACGTCTTGGTGTTGCTGCTGTCGGACCTGGTTGAGGTCTTTGCGTTGGAAGGTGACGGATTGATGTCTTCAGGCTGAAAGGTGCTTTCTCTGCTTTTTCCATAAAAGGCCTTGGGGGCGGAGCTCGAAAGAGGGATGGCGCTCATAGGGGCCGAAATGGGAGTGGTGGTTGAGGATCTGACTGGCCGTGTCTTGTCGCTTGTGGGAGTCCCGTAACCTTGAGGCGTGTAGGCTCTAGAAAACAACACCACATGTTGAATACGGACCCTGGATAGAAATTTAGGGCCGATAACATTGGCCTGAATATACATCAGGGGTGTCAAACTCCGGTCCTCTAGGGCTGCAATACTACATGTTTTCCAAGTCTCCCTGCAACGCACCTGAGGCTGTGTTGCAACAGGTGTGTTGCAACAGGGAGCCTTGGAAAACATGTAGGATTGCAGCCCTTGAGGACCGGAGTTTGACACCCCTGAATACCTTTTGTTTTTGGGCACAAAAATTCAATTTCTTCTATTCAGTCATTTCCCCCATGCTGGTTAAATGACAATACAAGTAACAACGACACGATTCAAATGAAATATGAAAAAGTGAAAAAAATCAAGGAAAGCGTCCAGTTTTGCCAAATTTTTCATAACAATGAACAAATTTGGTCCTCTGCTATGAAGTACGCAGCATCAGGTCCGTAGATTGTTGATGTTTTCAAGAAGAGGCTTAAAGGACAACCGACGTCTCCGGACAAGTTGCGTCCATAATTTGTAAAATGGCTTCAAATGACTTCTACGTTTTAAGACTCGCGCTGAATATTCAGGAAGTCTTGTTTTTGAGTTGGTGACGAGTAATAATAATAAATAATAATACATTTTATTTCTAAGCGCCTTTCAAAACTCTCAAGGACACTTTACAGTCACGGGATCAGGTGTGCGAGTTCGAGTAGGCGAACTGAAAATAAACCACAGTGACTTGTCGCGTATTACCTTGGTTTGAAAGCCTCCATCTTTTCAGCACTGGATTTTGGAGGCGGGAACGTCCGAGTGCGATACCCTTTGTTCTGATTGGCCGCAGCAGAAATGCCCGGGGACGAATCCCGTTTCTTGGCGTCCGCACCGCCGCTATTCCTTCCTACGGACAGCTCCTGATTGTAGGAGGCAGCCCCGTGCAACGGCTTGTGGGATTGGCTGCCAGATACTTGCCGGCTGTTGTGATTGTTATAATAGGCCGGCGCGTCTATGCCACTGTCGTTGGATCCGCCTTTACTGAGGTGATCCGGATCGGGGTCTGCAGGGTCGCCTGGGAAGCCCCCGTTGCCTCTGTCGGTTGCCGAGACTCCCTCGAACCAGCGCTCGTCGCTGTGACTGCTGGAGGCGTTGCTCGACAGTGTGTTGCTGCTGGAGGGGCTCGAATACTGGGGCTCACCCTGCGGCACATACAGAGGAAGTTCAAGGAAGGAAAGTAACACACTGACAACTTTCAAAACTAAATTGAACCTTTGAGTTTCTGTTTGGTGAGTCTTTGCCTGGGGCATCCTGTCTGTGTCTCCTCTGGCCGCCGCCTCCTCCTCCTCCACCACTAGCAGCAGCAGCCTGCATTCTGGATGCTGACAGTGGAACATGCCAGAGGGGTTCTACACACAAAAGACAGATAGATCACATCAAATGTAACCAAAGAGGCATTCATTAGGTCCAAGTCTAGTCAAGTTACATTTATTTATATAGCCATAAATTACCAAAAAGTGTGAGCAAGTGTTCCTATTGTAGGATTAACAACAGTATCTTACTTAAAGGACAACAGACGTCTACGGACAAGTTGTGTCCATAATTTGTAAAATGGCTTCAAATGACTTCTACTGAGCGTATTTTACAAAGATTCCTCCGCATATAGCTATATTTTATGTTTTACAACTCATGCTGAATATTCAGGGAGTCTTGTTTTTGAGTTGGTGACGAGTCCGTATGTGACGTCACTAAAGGAACGCCCCTGACCGAAAAAAGACACATTGTAGCAGTCCTTCCATAACGTCAATGTATTTTGCTGTATTGTTTGGTCTGAAAACCTTGTGTTGCACCCAAAAGCTGCCAGAAGAGGGCGTCCAAGCTCCATATAAGGAATTTATCAGCCGGTGGAAACGGAGGTGGCCACAGGAGGTCACCATTTTGTGCCTCTTTTTTGGGTGAGACAGTTCCCCCAATGTTGCCTCAAAATGGCACAAAATAAATTATTTAATCGATTGCAAACATGTATGCTTTCCTCTTCAGAACTATTTGAATCATATTCATAACTGAATGTGTAATAAGAAAGCATATTCTCCAAATCTGAAGCCATTGTTTTGATTCTTCAGCAATGCAAGACGTCTTGGTGTGACGTCACGAACTGGGGGCGGGACTTTCAGAAAATCCCAATTCGCAGCTCAATTTTTTTGCAGATTTTGGACACTTTAAGTCATTTTTATTGGTGTTTAGCATTTGAATAAAAATATCATACTGCGTGTTTTGGGTATTTTAGATGCTATAAAACGTTTTTCTGATGTCAGTTAAAAAACAAAAAAGTGACGTCGGTTGTCCTTTAAAGCCTGATTTTACACGAATAAAGTCAAATTATGACAACAAAAGCCTAATTTTCCCGAAAATAAACCCAATAAACAGAAGTCCAAGATGGAGTGGCTGCCTTTACAAAAGGTCCTGTATTTTGTTTTTCTATTTCTTCCTTTCCTTTCCTCTTACTTTCAACTCTTTGTTGTTGTGAAGTTTGTAGTAGATTTTTTTTTTTTTAACAACACACCAGTTTTGCAGCGTTCCATGGTGCTCTCCTGACTGGTGAAGCCAGATGATGACTCTCCACTGGACTTGATTTCCACGTTGCAGTGAGGATCGTAGGGCAACAGGGCGCGCTGTCCTGGCCCATATCTGCACAGAACACAGATTTCAAAGTGAAGACCATCGTCAAGAAACGTTACCAATAAGCGTAACTGATGCAAATCACGAACAGCGTACATTTTGAATGATTTTGAATGTCCCAATTTCAATTGTATATGAGATGACACCCATTCACTGACCTGTCAGGAGAAGATTTGTAGCGCACAAAGGGACTCGGTGTGATGACGGTTGTCCCCATGGGGGAGAGGCCCGCCAGGCCAGAGGAGGGCGATGAGAAGCTGGCAGAGGGGTTTCTGTAAGGCAGCATTCGGTCACAGCCAGCAGGTGATATATTGTAGTGGTTCTCTGGATAGCTGACTGGCCTGAGTAGATACACACGAGATAGAATATGAGACGGTGAACCAGACATTGAGATAAGGAGAGCGAATAAACACGACTTGAGTTTGATTATAGATCAAAATTGCAAAAGAGGAAAGAAAGAGGAAGATGCTTCTGGTTTCCAATGTGCTCATGATTGCAGCTTCAGGACAATTTTGTTCTCACCTCTTGGAATTGAAGTGCTGAGGCTCTCTGTAGGGAATTGGCATCAAAGCCTTGTGGGAGGAACGCAGTGACGGAGGCGGCGGTGGTGGGCCCATGGGGCCCCACCGCTGTGGGTTGGGGGTGGCGTGTAGCCCCTGAGGGACGGGTGGGCTGTCCCAGCGCCAACCCGAGCGAGGGGACGGTCGGTAGCCGGCTGCTAATGGCTCAACTTCAGGTTTCTGCTCCATGGTCTTCATTTCATATTCCTCTGTGCAGCCCCTGAAATAATGGTAAGCAGAACAAGCCCTAAGAATTATTCAGAAATCCATTTGTTGACCACATAATCTCAATGATTAATGAGCACCCCCTCCTCTTGATACAGACAGGGGTAGAATGAGTAAAAAGAAAACGGATTATTAGACTTCATTTCGCCGGATGAGAGACGGAGGTTAAGTATGTCTGTGTGAATTGCCGTCTGACTGAATTAAAGAGCTCTCTACACACGATATAGCCGTCAATCATTCATTAAGGAGGAGACTGTGCTGAGCGGTTGCAGCGTTTCGGCAGCACAAATATGCCAGCACTGTTTTTGATTGAGAGGAATGTTGGTGCCGTTTGACTGTCAACGCTGGACAGTTCTGGGGCGATTATCCTTTTTTTGCGCATGTAATGGGCATCCATCCAGTCTGTCGCTGGTTGGATGCATGGCTTGAGGAGCCCGCGATGAGAAGAAAGTAGCGTCAGCGGAACTGTCGTGGCTTGGAATTGAAGTGGATTTACGCGGGACAGGAGATGTGAGACAATCTTTTTTTTTGTCAATGGATGCTACAGCTCCGTGTTTGCTTTCAACATTTAGCTTGGACTTGACGAGCACATTTCACCATGACATTCCTGATCCACTGGTGAAAAGGAAGCTTTGATCCTCTTCTCTTTCATCTGGAACCAATTCATGCAACAAAGAGGGTGCAGAAAGTTCTTAAGATTTAATGACTGTCTGTGTCTACGTGTTGTCATATTATGTTATTTTAGTTTTTTTTTGTTATTTTGACTTTAAGATGGGGCCGCGAGAGTGGTTGCTTTTTCAACAGCTCCTGTATTTTGTTTTGTATTTCTTTCATCTTTTCCCCTTACTTTCATCACTTTAAAGTGAAATTTCTCCAATGCAAGACTAATAAAGGCTGATGTAATCCAATCCAATCAATGTGCAGACACGTGTAGTTCATTCACACCCCTTCATTTAAAAACCTTTGTGGTTGTGATGGAGTGATTTCATTCATCATTATTTTTCAAGAAACATAACATGAAAAATATAGATTGGGTGTAATTAATTTTTGACTCAGTGAAGCACCGAGTCAATGATTTTGAGTGAGAAATACAACCGTAGACCGGTCGCCAATTGGGCAGCGTATATATGGACAAACATTCCTCATCACATTCACACTTACATCAACGTAAACATCCATTCTCTCTACATTTTCTCTCTCCAAAAAATCCTAAAAATGATGCATTTAACAGCCATTTGGGAGCACAAGTGCCTCGCACCAGTTGTTCTTGGCTAGGCAAATGCCCCGAGGAATTCAAGCGCTCGGTTAATTTAAGCCTTGGAATAAGCATGATGCAAATAAAATGAAAACAACATGCATTCTAGTGCACCAAATTAAGCAAGCGAGATATCTGCCCTCATTGTAAAATTTCCCTGCGCTGCTTTGTCAAAGTAGTACATACCCAAAGCGCCTATACATGCGTACGGCGACGATCTCTTCCCACACGGTTGGCGTTCCCCCAACATGCGCGCATGATTAAAACCATTCTCGCCGTCTATCTAACAGACATTCTCTTCTGCCGTATCTGTCATTCTCGGAAGCAGAAGCAAAGCGGAGGCAATCCTCTCCTCTCTCCTTTCTATCTTCAACCCGCCCACTCCCTTTCACCCGCACGCTCGGGGCTGTTGAGACACGTCGTCCCCTCCTCTCGCCGGTCCGCCTTCCTTTCCCTTTATCCCTCCCCTCTTTTCTCCCCCGTAAAGCATTTTTAATGAATCGCATCCAAGTGCTTGTATTATTTATTTTTAGTTGCCTTTTTTTATACCCTCCCTCCTGTGGATTGCGGTGCTTAATCTCATGGAATCGGCTTGGCTGGCGCATAACGTGGCATTGGGCAGGAAAAGGAAGAGAGCGAGAGGAAGGGGGAAGAGTTAAATACAAGACTCTTAATTACTAGCTGTACCATTGCCACAATGTGTGTGTGTGTGTGCGCGCGCCTAAAAGAGTTGAAAGTTGTTGTAATTAAACGTTCGCTCTGAAGAAAGCAACATGACCGCAATGACTGTATTCGAGTGACTCCCTCTCACACACATGCATGCACACACATGTTCACACACACCATTACTTTATCCTGCAACCACTTTACAGCAACATAAGGCATTATTATTTCCAAGGTTCATGCAAGGTGCAAATAACTATGGTGGTAGAGGATAGAAACTCGAGTAAGATGGTTGCTAGAAGGAAAAAGGAAGGCTAAAATTAAAGCTAAAATCTTCAGCTTTCCCTCTGCATGTGTCCGAGTTCGTGCCTGTTTGCTCGCACCCTCCCACGCAAAATTCTGCCCACCATATCAGCCACGCTTTTGTGCGTTAGCGTCATGAGTATGGACATTGGACTGAATGGCATTGGTGATAAGTGATGAATATTATTTTCGATAGTTGTTTTGGCAGGATGAAAAAGAAAAAGTATAAGTACAGTAAAGTCTCGTTATATCGATATTCTCGGGAGTCGGGAAAAAAATATCGATATAACCGGGACTATCGATATATCCGACCCTGTTTGCATGTAATTTTCTCCGTGCGTGCATAGAAATAGTATCGATATAACCAGGACTATCGATATATCCGATATCGATATAACGAGACTTTACTGTATATTGAAAAGAAGTCCAAGATGGTGCCCAAGTAGGCAGCTGTCAGCTCTCACAAGTCTTCCTTTTTTGTTGTTTTTGTGTTTTCTTTTGTCACTTTGAGTTATTGTGCATCGTGTGGAATGGATATGCACTGTTTTTCAGCATCTTTGGCCACAACATTCATCTAGGAGGAGACTTTGCTGAGCGGTTGCACCTTTTCGGCAAAACGAATATGCCAGCACTGTTTTTGATTTGGAAGGACTGCCAGTGCCATTTGACTGTCATGAATGGACAGCTCTGGGGCGACTGTGCTTTTTTGCCACTGTAGTAGGCAGCATTTTCACAGTCCCGGTTTGTTCAGCGGAAAGGTGGGTGCTGTTGGACAGTCTGCGGCTGAAGGACAGTCTGCGGCTGGGAATTGAAGCGGATTTACGTGGGACAGGAGATATAAGACGATCTGTTTTCGTCAACAGATGCTAAAACTTCGTGTTTGCTTTCACCATTTAGCTTGTAGCAGACGTGCACATATCACTACGACGTCCCTGATGCACTGGTGAAAAGGACGCTTTGAGCCTCTCCTCTTTCATCTAGAACTGCTTCATGCAACAAAGAGGGTGCAGAAAGTGCTTAAGATTGAATGACTCTCTGTGTCTTAGTGTTGTCATATTATCTGTTATTTAGGTTTTTTTTGGGGGGTTTTACTTCAAGATGGCGCCGTGAGAGTCGCTGCCTGTACAGCAAGTCCTGTATTTTGTTTTTCTACTTCTTCCTTTCCTTTCCTTTCCTCTTACTTTCATCACTTTGCTGCAGGACTAATCCAATCCACTTTACTTACCTCCGCGGCCCACCCTCTTCGTACGGGGGAATGATGACCACTTTGACCGTGACCGACGTCCTGAGTAGGTCAATCATTTGCTCGTGAGTTAGCGTCACGGCGGCAACCTTGCATATCTCTACCAGGCGGCTGCCCTGCCTCAGGCCCGCCTGCCAGGCGAACCCATACTCCTCAACCTGCATGGTAACACACATCACCGGTTGGTGTGATATCAAAAGCACGTGCGGACCCTTGACGGGCGAATATGGCTGCTCACAGTACCTCGGCCACGGTGCCGTCCAAGCGTACGTGAAAGCCCAATTGGCCCAGTCCGTTTCTCCTCAGCGTCATATCCACGGTCTCGCATCCAACAGTGAGTGACTGTAAAACAAGATGAAGCATGCAAAATGTGAAATTTTGAAAAGGGAACGTGCATTTGGATTGGATTGGATTTGCCTTTATTAGTCTCGCAGTGGAGAAATTTACATTTCACAGCAGCAAAGTTATGAAAGAAATGAAAGTAGAAAAGCAAAACACAGGAGCTGCTGGAAAGGCAGCCACTCTCGCGGCGCCGTCTTGAAGTCAAAAGAACAAAAAAAAACAAGTAACAAATAACATGACAACACAAAGACACAGAGAGACATTCATTCTTAAGCACTTTCTGTACCCTCTTTGTTACATAAAGCAGTTCCAGATGAAAGAGGAGGAGGAGAGGATCAAAGAAATTTGAAAGACATCTTATATTTTAATACAGAGATACTTTTTATATAAGGAGATGTGAGACAATCTCTTTTCGTCAATGGATGCTACAGCTGCATGTTTGCTTTCAACATTTAGCTTGTAGTCGACGTGCACATTCCACCATGATGTCCCTGATCCACTGGTGGAAAGACACTTTGATCCTCTCCTCTTTCATTTAGAACTGCTTCATGTCGACACAAAGACGGTACAGCAAGTCCTGAAGAATGAATGTCTCTCTGTGTCTTTGTTTTGTCATATTGTCTCTTTGTTGTCATATTATTTGTTATTTAGTTTTTTTTTGTTCTTTTGACTTAAAGACGGCGCCGCGAGAGTGGCTGCCTTTCCAGCAGCTCATGTATTTCGTTTTTCTACTTTCATTCCTTTCATCACTTTGCTGCTGTGAAATGTAAATTTCTCCACTGTGAGACTAATAAAAACATATCCAATCCAATCCAATATACTTAGACATGTTTTTTTTCCCACCATGTCAACAGGCTCTCCGTAGTCATTGTCACCTCGAGGATCAATATATTATTTGCTACTGTGGCAAAGATTAACCTGTTCTGTTTATTTTTTCAGTTGTATTAGGACTCTAGGAAATCCCCATTTCTGGGCATTTAAATAATCAAATGTCACACGGATTATCGTAACATGGAAATGGCCCGATTTAGTGCAATTGCACAACTCCCAAATTATGTGATCATACTGAGCACTATTAAATCGTTTCATAGCACTGTTTGATTTGTGTTAATTAGTTACGCTATGTGACCTTAACAGTCCTGATATGGGGATCTTATTAGCGTTATTCTTTTTACACATTTTTATAACCAATCAAGGCTTCAGTAGTTCATTAATGAGTTAGCGTATTTTATGGTGTATTAAAGCGCACCAGAGTATAAGGCGCACCCCCAATGAATGATACATTTTCAAACTTTTTCCATATATAAGGCACACCTTCAATGATTGAAAAAAAGTTTTCCAAACAGATAAAAGTTTTCCAAATATAAGGCACACCACATTATAAAGCACTACTTCTTCCACAGGGGGAAATTGAGTCGTGGCTGCTGACAGTAGTCGCGACCTGTCGTGGCTCAATATTACTTCACATATCAGACACACCTGCGTATAAAGCGCAGGGTCATCTTTTGAAGAAAATCAATGCTTTTGGGTGCAACTTATACACCGGAAAATATGGTATACTGTGTTGTTTTCCCCAATACCGTATTTTCCGGTGTATTAGGTACACTGGAATATAAGGCACACCCCCAATGAATGATGTATTTTCAAACGTTTGCCATATATTAGGTGCACCAGAATATTAGGCGCACGTCAATGAATGACAGGTTTAAAAAGTGTTCCACATATAAATTACACCACATTATATAGCGTGAGTAGAGGATGTGGTTACGTTTTATATATCTCAGCATGGACTGCACACGACTTCTTCTACAGACAGAAACGGAGTCAGTGGCTGCTGACAGAAGTTGCGAGACCTGATGTGGCTCAATGGTACTTCACATGTAAGGCGCAATGGCGTATAAGGTGCAGGGTCATCTTTTGAAGAAAATTAAGGCTTTTGGGGGCGCCTTATACACCAGAAAATACCGTACTTCATTATGTTATTCATGATGTCCCACAACACAATACTTCTGCTCCAACAAGAACATGCGGTATCTACAAGATTTATCAGGACTTCTGTGAGAACAGTCAAGGGAAGTTATCGATGCGAAAAGCAATATTCCTGACCTTCAAACGCTGCACCATTTCCCTGATATCCTGCGCGCCGCCCTCAAGCACCCGCACAGCGATATGGTCGCCTCTGCCGTAGAATATCTTCAAGGCCAAACGTTCAGCGGTCCAGCCGATCACATCGCCGCAGAAGCAGTTGAACACGACTTCTTTGGTGGAGCAGTCCACCAGGAGGATATACTCGGCGGAAAAGCCCAAAGCGCAGCGAAGCTCAGCACCCCCACCGCTGAAGTCCTGGGCCAGGACCCTCCAAGCGACAGCCCCCGCGGCCCCCAGCTCGGCCGCGTCTCGTGCTTTCGTGCGCTCGCGTTTTTTTGACGCCAGGGAAATGAGGTTGTTCAGTTTGCCGGCAGAGTCCATGGGGGTGCTGCTGACGTAATTCTCTGCCAAGTCGCGCAAGTATTCCTGCCTGGTCCGCGTTGCCATGGTGTGGAACTTCTCCGATTTGTGTGCCGCATTTTCCGCGTTGATGATTTTGGCGAGTAAGAAGTTCCGAAAAGTGTTGGCGTCACGGAATGTGACGCTGCTCGGGATGGCTGGACCAAAAGGAGGTACGTCCTTCATTCTTGTCACAGCAACACTGGGAACACAAAGTAGAAAGGTCAAGATTTGAGTATCACACTATTCAATATTAGCAACCACATCTTGGTTTTGATTTTGCAATCTACATTTGATATTTTCCAAAGAACATGTCTCAATGATTTTATGATTAACTAATTCACTGCCAGACGAAGTGCAAATCTGTCCACTCCAGTGCCAGGGTTTTTGTCATTTTTAATCAAATTATAGGACCCACAGAATGATGAGTTTTAGGACTACATGAACATTCAATGCAGCTTAAGAAACCTTAGACTGTCTTCTTTAATCAGAAAAAATAGTTTATTTTGACCTTACTTGGTTATAGAGTTATCTGCATTGCAAGTGGGGGGGGGCTGTACAAAAAGCAAATGCGGCAAAAACAAACAGAGGGAAAAACATTGCGCAACAAATGCGCACCCCCCCCCCCCCCCCCCCCCCGCAAGAAAAAAATCAGAGAAAAAAATCGGGAATGGCAGTGAATGAGTTAATT
The DNA here is from genome assembly GCF_051943395.1 of Hippocampus bargibanti. Lineage (NCBI taxonomy): Eukaryota > Metazoa > Chordata > Actinopteri > Syngnathiformes > Syngnathidae > Hippocampus > Hippocampus bargibanti. The sequence continues at coordinate 16,020,541 of NC_142747.1, forward strand.
GTGGGGTTGCGGATGAAAGAGCAGACAATAGTCCAAACATGATTAATTTATTTTGCTTGGATTTGTGCATTCAATTATATTTCATTTAAATACACACATTTTATATTTATCTCAAGTTTTTGGTTGTCTGTAATGTTTGTTGACTGAATGAATTTGAGTCCATTTCCGAAACTAACATTATACTATTACACAAAACATTTACCTGTAGGAAGTATTTTCTGAACAGGGATTGTTTACACGGACAATGACAAAAACGTGCTGGAAGTGTGAGCGGATATTCTGAGGGGTGAATGGTAACGCTCCGGGTTCTTGAAAGATGATGGTGACGATGTCATTCCCGATGTGCCTCTTTCTTAGTAGCTAAGGAGAAGACAGGACGTTAAATATGAATAACATGGCAGAAAAAATGTCAAGTATTGACACAGAAAACTTCAAAAGGAGGAACCGAGCCGGAAAAGGGAAGTTGGGGATGGGTGCAGGCATCCTCTCATAACTCTTCCTGATGGAATTTGCTTTTTCCCCCACTTTCTTTGAGGATTATTTATGTCTAGCTGTGTGTGTCGGTGACATGGGATGGCGTCCAGACCGTGTGTCTGTGTTGGTGGTGCTGCCAATCCCCGTTCAGCGGCTGATGGAAGTGTAAAAAATTATATAATGCAGCCTACTTTGGCTACAGATACACATACAGACTTTTCCGCAATAATAAAAAATGTTTTCTTTGCATTTTTATCACTTTTACATATTTGTATTTTTATCCATATTTGAAGGATAATGACATTTGCTATTTTCCTGAATAGGGTTGAATCAGTTTTCCTTTCAGTTTCACAATCTAAAATGGCCATAATATATCATATCAATATTATCCCCCCCCCCCCCCCCCCCCACCTATGGTTTCAAATAGCATCTCCTCAGCCACTGGTGAACATTTTAACATGTCATATGCTGCCACCTAAAGCTCAGAATAAGGACTGTGAACATGTTACTACACTGAGAAAGCCTCTGGATGGAGATATTGTACAATTTATTGAAGGAGAGGACCTGTTGTCAAAACAAACAAAAAAGTAGCTTAAAGTTTGACTACGCGTCTAAATCAAACTCCTACTCCTAAAATATTATCTAGGGGACTTGCTTTAGCTTTTTATAAACTATTAAACAAATAACCAGTTGTTTTTGTCATGTAAAAAATATAAATAATGGATGTCAAGGTCTGGAATTTGTGGTTAAATATTTACTCTGTTAAGAGTGAACTCAGTTTATAAATTCACCACTATCCGTCACTAATTGTTCACATATTTCAAATGAAATCATTATTAGCTGCAATGAAAAAAATAAAGTAATAAAAAACCAGCCCTTAATTTACTTTTACCCTTAATAATGTACTTTTGTAAGATATTAAATAAGGAAACGAATCACTTCACCACAATGCTATTCAGCCCAGGTAGTCTACCATCATCCATTTTAAGCACATCCACCCCATGTGAGTAGGACATGCAAACATTATGTAAATAATGCAAAATAACCACACAATGATTATTTTTACAATTGCAGGCCAAACCCAGTGTTTGAAATAACATCTGCCTGGAGGCCCGGGGCGTACAACTTTCAAAACATCTTGGCCCGGGTGGCTGCCAACTTCTTCAAGAAAAAAAAAATGTTTCAAATCAAACATTTGTTTTATTCAATAAAGCAAAAGCTACAGGCAAACCGCTACAAGCCACGTAGACTCCTCTTTATAAGCGCCTTTCAAAACTCTCAAGTACACTTTTCAGTCAAGGTATAGTCCGAAGCACGAAACAGGCTTCTGATTGGCTGCCGTGCCGAGTATGCAAATTGCCAAACGAACGTTTGGCAATTTGCATACCATGACGACAACTGGAGCAAAATCTTCAGCAAGGGATATTTACCATAAATTAAGCAAGGGAGCATTTGTGCTAGGTACTTCCTTAACTTAAAAAATCCTTTATACTTCGCAACAATGTTTTTTTTGCGATTAGTCGTCTTATTGTGTTTCAAGTTGTGAAAAATGGGGCAGGCAACTTTATGGCCGGGCAGGCAACTTTTCAGAGTTGTCTGCCCTGTTGTCCGCTAACCTTTTGTCATGAGTTTCAGACACTGCCAAACCACATGCAGGCTAAAAGACAACACTACATACCAAGCTCTGGGCTTTAAAAAAACCTCACACAGAGATAGAAATGGCTGTGTGCTTGTCACAAATCATAAAAACAATGTTGGACTTTGAAGGAGTTAAGACAACTCATACCTGTTGTGGGTTGTTGGGCATGTATGGCAGCATGGTGGATATGTGGAACATGACTTCATAGCCCTGGTAGGTGGTGTACAGCGAGTGGGTACCTGTTGAGTCAGCTGCAGTAACAAGGAAGCAGGGTCAATTCCACATAAAATGAGTATGTGTTGCCCAAAGAAGTCATGAGGACACTATTACAAATGTTAAAACGTCCAAGGAATTTCTTCTGGGTACTCACTCTTTGTATCGAGCTGTGCGGCGTATTTGGCGAAACCTTTGAGGAGCACTTGCTCACCCAACAGCTCCAGGAAGGCAGAGAAGGCTCGTGACGCCTCCTCGTTGTTGTACATCTCCTCCTCAGTGCTCTGGCCAGCACGACATAGCAGAACACCCACCTTGTGCTTCTGACTTAACTATCAAGACACGCAGATGAGGATGTTAACTCTTGCACAGCAAGCAAACAAACCGAAAATTCATTCGCAGAAGTCACGTTTTTGCTATTTTAGAGTTTACTCACCCCTTGCTCATCGAGCTTCAGGAGCTGCTCTGTGACTTTAGGCGTGCTGACCGCAAGTCTCAAACAAGAGACGCTGAGTTCAGGGACCACCTGCTCCAAGACCTCTTTGAGGGGCAGGCCACGTACCGTGCCGTGCTTCCCCGTTGACGCGACCCCATCTTCTAAAATAGACCCTCGAAGTGTCACCAGCTGTGTGTAAATGAAGCGGACAGGAAAAGACATCACATATTTTGAGATTTTCTGATCACACTTGGCAGGAAAACATCCAGGGACAAGGGAAAAAGGACATGATTGCATTCACCTCATTTCTGGTCTGCAGATTATTCGACTACAAAATACTTCATACTGACAAATTTGAAACAAACTGAGAAAAAGATCAACTATCCATTCATCCATTTTCAGAACATAATCAAATAGCTTTCAAAATATTCTGAGTTGTTGTGAGAGGGTGATAATAAGATGACAAAATGTCAATAGTCGGTTTGCTGAAGACTGTAAATTCTCCATTAGTGTGAGTGGGAATATGTGTTTTTATATTTATTTATAATTGATTTATTTAAAAATGTGCAGTTGATACTGGTTTACAAATCTAAATCAAATTTTAACAGCCATGTGTGGTTGTGGTATTTTGTCCGCCGCATGCACCACATTCACAAATCTGCACACTAAATTACCAGTTTAAATTGGTAATAAAGTGCTGCCTCCATAACTGAAAATACAACTAATTATGTATTTATGTTGGAGCTCAGCAAGTATCCCACCTATAACTTTGCCCCCTATTTGTCATTACTGCAAAAGCTCAAGTCTTGCAATTGGGTTTGGGTGTGAGCGTTGGCTCACCTGCATGTGATAGGGTCGCCTTCTCAAAAAGAAGCTCCAAACGAATGGTGACACGTGCGCTGTATTCACATTGTTAAAACATTTAGTGTAATAAGTGTATATGACTACTTCAGCTGCATAACATCACCATAATTCTTATGTATCAATTATTTAGGACAATCCTGACTATGGTGCCGGCATACTAAAATATTGTACTTGGCAAAATCAACGATTCACTTGCATTTTGATGGATTACAGCGACGCTTACTAGCTGGAACGTGAGCGTCAAGGAAATACTATTAATAGAGGTTGTGAAACTGGGAGTGCAATATCGATCCATTGCACGTTTTTCATAGAGGGCACGAGCAGGTGCAGCTCAAGGCCCAAAGAGGTAAGATTGAAGGATGATTCGAGCTCGAAGTAGGTCCAGTGAATGACGGATTGCCTGACAACTGCTTATAACCCCGTGCGCCTGAAGTCACATTTTTCATCTCTGTCGCACACATATTTGTAGAATGGCCGCATGTGATTCTTTTTTTTGGGTGTTTTTTTTTACTCTCCAGCTATATTGCGAATTAACTCATTCACTGTCATATGATGTGCAAAAATGTGTCCACTCTCGTGCCAGGGTTTTTGTCATTGTGACTCAAATTGCATGACACACAGAATATTGAATTTCAGGACTACATCAACATTCAATTCCGCATAAGAAACCTTAGTCTCTCTTCTTTCATCAGAAAGAAAGAATTAATTCCTAAATTACAGTGAAGAAAATAAGCCTCAAACAGGTGCATCTGATTCAGGATGATACATGGAGTGCAGGTGGACTTCTAATGGGAGGACTAACAGGTCTTTCAGGGTCAGAATTCTAGATACACAGGTGTTCAAGTACTTATTTGCAGCTGTATTACACAAGTAAATTGTTTTTAAAAAATCATGCATTGTAAATCCTGGGTTTTTCTTTTTAGTTTATCTCTCTCACAGTGGACATGGACCTACGATGAAAATTTCAAACCCTTCCATGATTTCTAAGTGGGATAAATAGCAAAATAGCAGGGTGTTCAAATACTTATTTTCTTCACTGTATATGGGTCTGGAGATATCTGAGCTTGAAATGGAGGCGGCTATACAAAAGACAATCCATAAATATTGATTTATATTACGCTGTAACAACAGCTGAAGCTGTACCAAAGCGCTAACATGGACAGAAGGAAAATGCTGCCCCATTGTGGAAGGGGAAAAACACTGCCAGTGGTCCGACCAGCGCTTTATCGGCAACCCCCCCCCCCAAGAAAAACCAAAGCCCGAACTAATTTGGGAATGGCGTTCCACGTCACACTTCTCATGGCAGCGAATGAGTTAATATTCCACTCAAGTGGTGGGCTCCTAACCCACAAGGGGAAATTGACCTGCTTCAACATATTACGGTTATGAAAAAAAAAAAAAAACTCAAGATAGATTTCAGAGAAGGTGAGGTTTGCTGCTCCTCAAGGTATGCAAAGCCAGCACATTTTTGACAGATGTGCATGGCTCACACAAAGCTCTGAAACTACTCAGAGGACTGCATAGATGAATGCCTGAAGGTGTGGGCGAACAACGGTGAACAGAGGAAGTCGGCCCACCTTGCTCCGTCAGCGCTGCTGGCACAGTGTACTTAATGGAAGACTAAAAGCGGATGGATGTTTCAGAGCAGCTGCGCCTCGAGACAGAAAGAATGAAGTATGCCATCTATCTTTCTCTTTGTGTGTGGGAACAGCAGGCTGAGCAACCGCTGCAGCTCTTGTGTACTTTAGATGGTGAAGCGGCACCATTGTTGTTACGCAGCTAAGGTGATGAGGCCAGGCAGCCATGTAATCCAGCTAAAAACAACAACGGCATCCACACGGACAAAATGCTGTTTTTAATGGCTTCACAGTCTGACACGGCAAAGAATCACTAATCCTAAAGAATATGTAATTGGGTGATTAGCTTCTCATATTTGTTTCATTTGGAGTACAGCTCTTTCATCATTTTCATTGTACAATACATGTACTCTCCCACGTTGCGCAATGTGTTTGTCTTGCGTGGGGCGAATATTTACTTTAGTATGACAATTGTGGCAGCGTGTTGGAATCGGCTCTGGGCTTGCTGCGTGGGCAGAATGTGCATGTTCTTCAATGTTTGAAGACACAAAAACAACAAGACAGGCAGGAAGAAAAATAATTGGGGTAGAATGATAGTCTCCTCTATTTACTTCTAGGTAGAGGTGGCCAGAGGAGAAGACATTTATTTATTTGGTGGCGCCTGACAGCAAAAATTATCGACTGAGTGAGAAAAAGTACTGTATTTTTTGGTGTATAAGAAACACCTAAAGCCTTGATTTTCTTCAAAAGATGACCCTGCGCCTTATATGCAGGTGCGCCATATATGTGAATTATTATTGAGCCAGAACAGGTCTCGCAACTAATATCAGCAGCCACCGACTCCATTCCCCTCTATGGATGGAGTGCATAACCACGCCTTATAATGTGGTGTGCTTTATATTTGGAAAACTTTTATATATTTATATATTATATTTGGAAAACATTTTTCATTCATTGGGGGTGTGCCTTACAGTCCGGTGTGCCTTATATGTGGAAAAGGTTTGAAAATACACCATTCATTGGGGGTGCGCCTTATACTCCGGTGAGCCTTATACACCGGAAATGATTATGAATGAATGAATTTGATTACAATATTGCAGCATTCAAACTTTAGGTGTAGTGACAGAGAAAGGAAAGGTCAGCATTTATTTTTTTAATCTTAATTTGTCTAACATCTTTTTTTTTATATACATTATTTTTTTTCTTATCAACCCACCTCCCCCATTCTTACCCCTTTCAATGGTGCTGCTGTAAATTGCAAATTTCCCCATAGTAGGACTATTAAAGGCTTTCTTATTCTTTCTTATTTCAAACTAGCAATCTCATCATTCTCTAGATATTTGTTCACGTTTCATGCATTGAAGTCATTTTTTTCCTGTCTTGAGTTTGAAATAACCTAGTAGACCTTGTATTACGTCACAATGCCATGTGAGGTCAATGTTTACTCTCGTGATCCTCTCTGTTTGAATCGCAAAGGGTGAGAAACTCAGTCCAACTCAGACCCATTACTCGGCGGAGAGAGTGAGTATGTCTCTCGGCTTCAGTGAAAGCGTCTTGTGCTGGGAAGAGGAAAGTCTCTGATTCCCTGATGAAGCTGCTGCCTCCATGACCCGATCCCAGATAAGCGGTAGATGATGGATAGTTGATTAAATACAAACAACCTTCCTTCCATCCAGTATTTACTGGATGGTACGTTTGTACTAAAGCACGGGTTTTGTCGCCATTGTCGAAAAATAGAAAATCGATAGGGCACATACCTCGCTGGTTCTCACAATCAAGCGGTACTGATACTGGTCCTTCAAGTCTTTGGTGTCATCAAGTTTCTCCCTCCGGATGCTGACGGCCACGGGGCCCAGCTTTTCATCAGTACCAAAATAGTTTGAGTGTTCTAGTGGGGAACAAATACAGTTGGTGTATTAAAATGATGATTAGATAACACAATTTATTATGAGTAAGAGCAAAAACAAGATGGAAATTTGGTGTTGAGTAACGACAAACTTCACAATTTGCCACTGGCACTTTGGTCATAAAGGTTTGTGCACAAAAAAAGCATGGGAAATGGTCACAATTTAAATATGAAATAACTGCCTAACTAATGGGCAAACACATTTAAATAGACATCGTGTTAGAAAATTCCAAGTAACAAAGTTGTAAAAAATTCCAACGACATAATTAGATAAAAGTCACTGTTAAAGGTTTTTAAACCTTTATTCTGCTGTGAAATTATCACAAAGACATAGTAAGACTTTGAAATACCAATTAACTCATTTACTGCCAGACGTGCAAAAATGTGTCCACTCCAGTGCCAGGGTTTTTGTCACTGTCACTCGAATTCCAGGACCAACCGAATATGGAGGTTTCGGACTACATAAACATTCAATGCAGCGTAAGAAACCTTAGTCTCTCTTTTTTCATCAGAAAAAAAATAATTATTTCCTAAATTATATGGATCTGGAGTTATATGAGTTTGAAATGAAGGTGGCTGTCCATAATACAACAAAATATATACCTATTGTTTATATAGTGCTTTTCCAACAGCTGAAGCTGGAACAATGTGTTAACATGGAAAAAAGGGAAATACTGCCCCCTTGCGATAGGGGAAAACATTGCCAGAGGTCAGGCCAGTGCTTTATTGGCATCCAAGCTACAAAAAAACCGAACCCGAACTAATTTGTGAATGGCGCTCTACGTCATATGTCCAATTCCTGAATAAATTTGTGAATGGCAGTGTTAAGTTTTAACACCAAAATGTCACTCTCAGAAATGTATGCCATGAACAAAAGATGGACCATGAGGAATAAATACATCCTTTCTTAAACCCAGCAAATGGACAAACGTGCCGCCACTGGATGGCAATTAACATTCCGTGACTCCTTCCACCAAGTTATCTGCAGATTTCACAGCATCTAGCGCATTCTACTCTGAAGCTACCAAGCTAAGCCCAGATAATGCCTACACCACAGTCGGAGTGGGAGTTGAAAGAGTGAATCCTCAGATTGTCGTGTAGGAGCATTACTTGACGTGTTCTTCCACAACATCACTCACCAAGAGAAAATCAGAATGGTGAACATATTGCCCAAGAGTCAAGTCCGCTCATCTTCCATGCCATGAAATGTCAGATTTTTGATGGGATGTCATGACATTCACGAGGGTTACACAGGCATAGCGTAGGACAGCCGAGTCAGAGGAGGAACATATTTTTGGAACGATAACCTTAATGTGATTGCCAGGGGGGGAGCTGTCTTTCTGAATACGCATACATACACACACACACACTTACTCGCACGAATGCCCTCAAAGCAGCATCTACCACTAATTAGGATGCTGCCAGATGATGTTTGCCGTGGGGTCAGTTTCATACACACCGTGATCATACGAGGTGATGATGAGAAATGTATACGATATTTCTGATCTAACAGTTTTCCACAAAATGAGATGCAAAAAAATTTACTTTAAAAAAATGAAACATGTTTGTGTTTAGTGTCAAGATTGTTTCAAAAGGATGACAGTCAGTAACAATAAAAAGGCATTTTGTGGCTTATAATGTGTCAGTGTGCAAAATATAAATACAAATAAAATACCCAAGCTGGAAAGCAGGATTGTACATTCAAAGTGGAAGGCAAGCGGTGTGCATTTTGAAGAAATATTGTGATTAAAATTTAGTCAACTACCTTATTGGAAGTTGTTTTTTTAAACAGTTTTAAAAGCGTTTTTACTGCAGCTTCATTAGTAATTCCCAACCACTGTGAATGTGTCCCATTATTGTTGATAGATAAGTGCTTTGTGATATGATTTTAATTTGTTCTCCACAGAGGATAAAGAATAAATGCATGCATCATTTCTTTATTGATGTGTGTTGGGCCACGGTTTGTGTTCAAGTGAATATACTGCCTGAAGGGTTGCAACAGTGACACCAACACTTTTTCTTAGCTTTTCTTTTGCATTGTTTAAGTCAGTATGACGCTAAATGCACCTGAAGTTGAAAAGGCATCGCTGTTTTAAATATACGTGAGGTGTAATTTAATTTTATGTACACCTTGACAATAAACTTCAACCAGGAGAGAAATAAAACAGCTTGAAGCCTGTTATCTAAGAATCATTAACTCTCTGCCCAACCGCATGCTGTGACGCAAGTTCTATGCCACTGTACCGTACTTGATACATTTTGCTTACATTTTAAAGGCAAAAAGTGGCGAAACGACAACTCATAAAAACTCACAAGTCAGGTCATTGTATCTCAAGGCACTACTATGAAGTAAGTACCGTAATTTCCGGACTATAAGCCGCAAAGCTTTCAACCCTGCGGCTTATGCAATGATGCGGCTAATTTATGCATTTTTTTTTCTAACGTCCGCCAGGGTTGCTCGAGCAACAAAGGTAAGAGTGAGACAGGGTGAATATAAGGAAAGCGCAAGTTTAATGCAAATTTCCCCATTGTGTGACGATTAAATGATTTCTGATTCTGATAATGTAACTTCGTGTGTGAATCGTGCATTTAAAGTGGCCCTCCGAGTTGAATGGGAGGCTTGGATGACCAGTGGTGAGAAATCGTTTACCAGAACTGGTCATATGCAAAGAGCAACCATTGCACAAATCTGCCAGTAGAACCTGACAGCGTGGAGAAGTGTGAAAAAAAAATCACCAACAGGTTTCGAAAAGCCGGTCTGCTGCGTGACGGAGAGGACAGCACAAGCTCGGGAGTGACTTTACCCCAGGATGAAAGTGACACTTAATGCGACAACGAAAGAGAGAAAGAAAGCGTTTGTGGTGAGGAATATCTGACGCTATTCGAATCCGACTTCCAGGAAGAAGACTTCCATGGTTTCAGTGCACAGGAAGAAGATGAGGCGGCTCTTTGCCCTGTTAGTGAGTGCTAACGCGTTTCTTCCGTTTCTCAGTGACTTGGTATGTTTTTGTATACAGACCTGTTGGCGAGTGCTAACGTTTCACTGCTGTGTCACTGCCGTGTCTCAGTGACTTTTACCGGCATGTTTTTTAACCAGTCCTGTTAGGGTTGTGTTACTACCGTAATGTGTGACTGCCGCATTACAGGCACTGTTTTGAAAGAAAAGTTAAGGTATACAGTGATACGTCAGTTTACGAACCCCTTGGCTTAGAACTTAACGGTTTACGAACGGTAAATTTATGAAAATTATACCTTGGCATACAAACTATTTTTCGGGATATACACGGAGCTGCCACAATGAGTGATGTGTCGTTCGCGAACGAGCCGTTCTCCTAAAAGAAAATGGCAGCCGGCTTATTTTGGTCCTCTATTCCCCACCCCCAGTCTTCGGTTAAAGCCACGTGATTGGTCAAGAACGCAGGAGTGAGGGGAGGTGGTTTAAACATTAAAGAGACAGGCAGACGACAAAGAGTGACAAAATGGATAGAAAACAGTTAAATTTGGACTCGTTTCAACTTTGAAACGCGAAGGCAGAGTGTAGACTGCAAGGTTAAAATTCCCATCAATCAGGCTCCACAAATAACCCGCACTAGCCATCAGTTCAATTTGAAATGAAAAGACAAGCAAGGGAACCAGCTATTAATGATGTTTCTAGTGTTTCTGCTTGCATCTGTTGCAATATCACAACTTCCAAGATGTACAACCCAAAGCTCCTAGAGACACTTTATGCAAAAAGCTATCCCTTCCATCAAGCCATCAACGATCATCACTAAGGTAAATAAAACGACTTTATTATATAGTACAGTTTATTTCTTTATGTATAATACCATAGCACATTTATTATACATAAAATAAGGTATATTCTGTGTAGTTTTAAGGCTTAGAAAATTAGAAAGTAGAAAATTGTGTTTTATGGGGACCTGGGAACGGATTATTCTCAGTTTAATGGTTTCCGATGGGAAATTAATTTTTGGGATACACACTTCGCCTTACACACTCTGTCTGGGAACCAATTAAGTTTGTAAGCCAAGGTATCACTGCATTATTAAAACTTTGAAAATGTTTTCTTTGTACAGTATTTCTTTGTAAACATATCGCAACAGGTGCGGTTTATGTATGTACAAAATGGTTTTTCCTTTAAAAATGTACTGGTTGAGGCTTATAATCAGGTGCGTTCTATAGTCCGGAAATTACGGTAATTATTCATTTCCTGCGAGTATATCAGCTTTGTATACATTTTGAATCCATTCAGTGGAGATTATCATATCAAGTATCATTAGTATTGATTGCTGGTGATGAGACAAATTTTCATATTTCAAATGATGAAAAATTAGGTTTCAATGTTACAGTCACAGTAATAGTTTTGTTAAAAGCGGATATGTTCTTTCAGTTTGCCAATAGTCTGGTGGAGAATTGACATGTAAAAAAAATAGAAATCTGGGAGAGCTGCCAGATTGGCTCGCTTTGCAGTTCTCAGACCCAGCTACATATTAACTGTCACACAATGAGCTGGTGCGGCTGTCGGGGTGAAACACGGGCAGAACAAAACCGCATCAACACCGTCAAATTTCACAGGTACATCTAAAAATAATTCAGAGTTTTTATGACCCCACTTAAATGCATTTTGGGTGACTTACCTTTCCCATGGAAATAGTCTCTGTAGTACCTAGCTCCAAGGTCAACGTGTTCTATGCTGTACTCTTTTAATCTCTCCAGTCTAGTAACCTGCAGTTCAATGGGCATTTCCACCACGGAAACACTGGCATTACTCCTCCTCAACCAACCCCTAACTCCATCTCCTCCTCCTTCTCCTCGCTCTGCCGATGAGCTGAGGAAGCTCACGTTACGTTCCCCATGGCCCCCAGTCTCGTTGAGAAAGTGCGGGCAGCTGAGGAGGAGCGGGCTTGAGGCGTGGTCGCCGGGTGGAATGTCCATGGGGTCCATAACCATAGAGGGTGTGGTTGTGCTATGGTCGAGGGCCATAGTTAAGTCCTCAATGCTGGCATATATGGGTTCATTAGCACTCAGATGCGATGACTTGGACGCAGAAAGAGACACCGAGGCAGCGGATGCACCAGTTGCCGTGTTCCTCCTCTGCGTCACGTAGACACGCTGAGCCGCGGCCTCGTGGAGGTCAAACAAAATGCTCTGTGCATCGTAGTGGACAAAGCTCTTTGGGCACACCCAAGCTTTATAAGAGACATCAGATGAACTCCGTCCCCCATCTTCACTTGGCTCTCCTTTACCGCCATCCTGCTCCATTCGACTAGCGCTCCGGAGCTTCCTGAACAACAACGAGGTCCCCAGTGAAGATTCTGTGCCGCCACTTTTCTTCCTGGCTCGTTCACCTCCCTCTTTCCTTCGTTCGTCCCCGCCCAGTGTAGAAGCGGGCGAAGGAGTGGCGGTTGTTTGGGAGTCCGTCGTACGTAGTAGCTCTCTGAGACGTGAGGGGGCTGAGCTGCGCTGGTCAGGCCTCTCCTGGTGGAACTGGGTGAGCATGTCAAAAAAGCTCTGCTCGGGGATCCCCTGAATGTCGATGGAGGAAGTGCTGCCGTACTCTCTGAACAAGGTCCCCATAGCTCCTGCGCCGCGGATCTCCACCTTTGAGTGGAAATGAGACAATAATTTATTGTTAAAATAATCAACTTTACAGTTTATCCATTTACTACACCACTCGTCATCTTGAAGGTTGCACGTGAGCAGGAAATATTCCCACCTGACTTTGAGCAAGGGTTGGGGAACCTTTGGACAATTTAAGAGACTTCAATGAACCTAATGTGTTTTGCAAAGGTGGGAAAGGGCACGAGTCGACTGAGAAAACCGAAAAACTGAACACAGGAAGGTGGCAGCCGAGATTCCAGTCCTCAACTAAAAGTTGCAGTAGTTTCAAACTCGAGATGTGGTGCCCGGAACCCACCAACGACCTCATTTCATGTTAGATACCATGTGCATGGTCTTCACATTTCTTGCTAAAATGCTCACATTTTAAATGCTCTAAACCTCAAAAGCATTAACATGTTGCTAGTATTTGTAGTAATGTATCTATTTATTATAAGCCATGATGAAAATAGATATGTGATATGAAGCAATTTTAACATTTATTTGAGTTTATAGTGATAACAGCCCTTTGAAGGAATTCCTAATTATACTCTGGGCTGTTGCAAAAAGAGTTTGACAACCCTGTCCTGCGGGTTTTGTGCTCGAAAGTTCAACTTAAAATAAGTTAGCCAAACTGGGGCACACTGATGTATAACTTAAATGACTCTTACCTGAATTGACCTATAAACCAAATGTATTGATTAAGTCAAGTTTATTGGACAGGCTGATGTTAAAAAAAAGTGCAACGGGAAAAAACAGTAAGTCAGAAGTCACGGAGAGATTCAATTCCTTTTTTTAACTCATTCACTGCCAAACGTGCAACAATGTGTCCACTCCAAGGCCAGGGTTTTTGTCATTTTCACTCAAATTCCAGGACTCACAGAATATCAAGTTTTAGGAGTACATAAACATTCAATTCAGCGATGAAAAGGTTTCTTCAGCCATCATCTGTACTTCTTTGAAGGTGTCGGACGTTTCACTTCTTATCCAAGAGGCTTCGTCATCAATAACCTACACCAATGTCCCCAGATATCCTAATACAGAGATCCAGTTCGCTAATGAAGCCTCTGGGATAAGAAGCGAAACGTCAGACACCTTCGAAGAAGTATAGATAACGGCTGAAGAAACCTTTTCATCGATGGACCACTCCTGTACGACTAAGAGCTTACACAGACGTATTCAATGCAGCGTAAGAAACCTTACTCTCTTCTTTCATCAGAAAAAGAGTTAATTTCAGTTAATTATATGGGTTTGGAGTTATCTGAGATTGAAATGGGGCCGGCTGTACAAAAGGCAAATGTTGCCCCCTTGTGGGAGGCAAAAACAACGCCAGAGGTCTGACCAGCGCTTTTAAAAAGATTAACTAAGATTAACTAAAGATTAATAGTTTACTTGCGATTTCAGGTTCTATACATTATTGAACTAAAAGGACATTTTCGTAAGATGGAACTCGAGAAAAATCTCTGTATTAGGATATCTGGGGATAGTGGTGTAGGTTATTGCACGGGAAAAAATTGAAGACAAATTTGTTTTAGATATAATGTCATAGAGCCTATACAGCTGTCTCACCTCGTTCTCATCTTGCTCACTCAGCGTCACCTCACTGTTGGAACGTTGCCTCAGCGGGGGGAGGACGCGAAGGCTTAAGGGTGAACCTCTCTCTGTGACAAAAGCTCCGCCTCGGAACTCCACATCTTTGGACCAACGCCGTGGCAAGCGGGCCACCCCGCCTCGTACTAACCCAACATCGGACGCCAGCGCCGATGACGATTCCGACGTGGAGCAGTCATCAGTGGTGTGATGGCTGCTCAATTGGCCGTTTTCAAGCAGCGACTCTCTAGATTGGGAGCGACGCGGGGGCCACTCTGCGATCCGAGCGCGGACCCCCATTTTGGGTACAGAGACCCGCAGGTTTGTGGCCTCCATATGGACCGGGTGGCCATTGGGAGTGTGACGATACGGCGCATGCTGAGGCAGTCCGCCTTCACCACCCAAGTCCAGAAGGTCTGAGGAGGTACAGGTCACTCCTCTGTCTCTGTAACTGTTCATGATGCCCCAAAGGAGCTCAGGGCAAGACGGAGGCCTGGTGTGTAAGGGGTTGGCATCCCATGTTGGGAGGGATGCAAGAAACGGACAGGAAGGGGCACCACACACACAGTGCTGTCTGCGCTACAGCCTCCAGCGTCCACAATCATCACTGTTGTTCCACTGCTCACTTCACTGATCCATGATGGACCAGCCCTCTTCTCTCCTCCTTAGATTGCTTCAAGTCCAATAAAGATCTGAAGGAAAAACAAGCAGAACATAATAATTCATATGTTTAATTCACTGAGTGCAACCCAGCGTAGCATTTATGCCCTAAATTCTTTTCAAGTTCAAGCGAAAGAGACGCAGGATAATACGGTACAGTAATATGACGGAGGATTTCTTCCCTTTGAGACTAAGCTACTGGAAGCTGACAAGGCAAGTTATTATCATTCACACTGTGCACTCAAGTGCACGAGCACACACAGATAAACATTCACATACCCTACAGGCACCGTCTCTCACAGCTCCACTGCGGAACGGAAGCACTGCACCGCACGGCTGATATCAGAAGCTCATTTCCACATCGAGAGCATCCAATAACAGTAGAGCGGCAAGTTGTTGTGACTAAGCATTTGTGAAAATCTGGATGTGTTACGTCTGAGGCGAGAGGTGCGTGTCCTGTTGTTTATTGGTTTAGTGGCACGATACTTCCAGACCTGGATGTCCTTAATAGAGTTCACATCTCTATATAGCGGTTAACTGTGTGACTGCATGAGTGTGAGCGCCTTCCATTCCACTGATAGAAAATCAAAAAGTTCAAGCAACACAAATTTTCAATACAAACACCACAATGGTGGTTAAAAATAGCAAGGATCTTACCCGTTTTTGTTCCCGTATTTTAATCGTAAACTGACAATCTCTCAAATCCACTGCCGTGGTTATTATAAGCTCCTACTAATGTCGACTGGAAGGTTGATTAGTACAGTAAGGGCGAGCTTTGTGTTTTTATCAAGGACATGAAAGAGTTTTGATGTGCTTCTCTATGGACAAAGCACTTTATGAGTCGACAGTAAAGTCATTTCTTTACCCATAATAGCTTTACTCGTACACACACATAAACACACTATGAACCAAAGTCATTCGTAGATGGGAAAAATGCATCCTATAGGCAAGCAAAGGCAAAAGGCTCCAACTCCGATCACGTTTTCTGCTCATCCAGAGAGCAGTCCTGTGATCCAGTATCAGGCACAATCCCAGATTATCCTGACGCAGCTGCAGGCACCTCAGAATGGCTTCTTTATGTGGAGGGACAGACAGAGGGGCAATGGGGGTGAGCATGGTGTGATCTTTACCAATGACCTCTGTCATGGGAGTATGAAGCAGACCACTCATGAGAGAAGAGTGCACCTGACTGCCTGCACGTCAGTTACTTTTTGATGTTCATTTAACTCTTTCACTGCCAGACGTGCAAAAATGTGTTCACGCCCGTGTCGTGTCTTTGTCATTTTTAATCAAATTGCAGGACCCACAGAATATTGAGTTTTAGGACTTTTTAGGACTCATAAATATTAAATGCAGTGTAAGAAACCTTACACGGTCTTCTTTTATCAGAAAAAAATAGTTAATTCATAAATTATATGGTTCTGGAGTTGTATGAACTTAAAATGAGTGCGGTTGTCCAAAATACAATACATACATTTTGGTTTAAATACCGCTTTAATAGCTGAAGCTAGAACAAAGCGCGAACATGGAAAAATGGGAAATGCTGCCCCCTTGTGCAAGGGAATAAACATACCCAGAGATCTGAGCAGCGCTTTATTGGCACCCTCCTCAACAAAAACCGAAACCAGAACAAATTTGGGAAGGGTGCTCTACGTCATATTTTCAATTCCCAAATAAATTCTGGAATGGCACTGAATGAGTTAAGAAGACAGTATGAACTATAACCCATCCAGTCTATAAATTGATTATATCTCCTGTCCAATTATTATTTTTAACAGGGATTAATGTACAAACGGTTCCTCCCACATTCCAAAAACATTCATGCATTGCTACAAACTGAGAAAGTGCCATCGGTCATAGGAAATAATAATACAGTAAAGTCTCGTTATATCGATATCGGATATATCGATAGTCCCGGTTATATCGATACTATTTCTATGCACACACGGAGAAAATTACATGCAAACAGGGTCGGATATATCGATAGTCCCGGTTATATCGATATTTTTTCGGACTCCTTTGAATATCGATATAACGAGACTTTACTGTATATAACGACTGCACATTAAATGTCCATTATAGTTTTGACTGTGAACATTTCTCAAGCTTAAAAAGTGTAATTATAGTCGTTTGCCGGTGTTTGTATGAAACACTGATGTAATCTGGAAATAGGCAGTTGCCATGGGAAGGCTAATGATACGCTTTGTTCAATGTGACATATCACAACCAATCAACCAAGGCAAAAAGGGGAATCAGAATGGGGGCCAAACATGAACACATGCAAGATGAAGCACATTTGTTTGATTTTATGACTGCCATGCAGTAATTAGGAAAGTGCCTCCCCTATGCCCTGACATGCTTTAGGCTACTTGCATCACAATCACATGCACAGCACGGCTGGAAATTACACTGGTCAGTTGTTAGGAATAAAGGGAATGGATGAGGTGAGGTGGGTTGGGGGAGTGATGAGAGGAAGTGGGGAAGATGTTGCCACTACTATTTGTGCTCGGAATGTCGATCCTGCACCTTGCCAGATCTGAGATCACTGCAATCATTGATCATAATCAAATCCCTCTTCAGGGTGGAACACTTGAGCTCACAAGCCGACATGCTGTATATTTCAGTCCTTAATGCTCCATAAAAATTATCAAATGAAACATTTATTGTTTTAAATGACAAAAGCAAGATCCAGCAACTGGTTTGAAGAACAGATGGCGGCGCAGGTGATTTGACAGGAGGAGATTATGTGACAAATGACAATACGGTGTTGGCGGGCAGCCTGGTGACTGCGCATCAAACATTCATGCCAATTTAGCTTCTGTTAAAGTGGGTTGGAAGAGATGCATTTCAAACTTTTCATTCTACACAGGGCTGAAGTGATTGAATATTTTGGGAATTCGGTAATCAACCAATCCCATTAGTTAATGTGATAAAAACTGATTGTGCATTTATTTATATTTTTTTTCCACTCGTGGTCACCATCCTGCGATTTATGAGTGTACGTGGCTTTGAAAAGGTGGGGACGTTGCCTGATAAGTGAGGTGAGTATGAATGAGTAAGAGCAGGAAAATAACTGATCAGTTGTGCCCATAGGCAGGTCATGAATGAACATGTTTGTTACCTGATTTGTTTTCTTATTATTTCTTTACTAAAGCGAGTGAACGTGCACATTGACCATTTAAGGGCCATTAAAATAGTAAGTTGCAACAGTGGGCTATATTAAGTTAACATAAATACGTTACATACTCATTGTTTTGACAATTGCAGAAATGCCGTTGTGGTACACACATTTAACTTCTTTCATCTTCTTTGTTAAGTGTGACAAGATCCCAAACTCACAAACCAACTGTGACTGCAATAAAATCTGTCTGTATGGGAAATTGAATTATCCATGCAAAGCTGCAAGGCATATGTTTTGCATGATCCTGTGTGTAATCAAACAATTGGATTATCATTACAATGGGAGGGAGAACAAGACATGCTAACAAACAATAATGGAAGACGCCTAGATTCATCGTCCTAAGTAAGAAGCCTCACTTTATATGTATCTCTACTGTACATCAATACTGCTGCTGTGTGTTAACCCTTGAAACAATAATAGAATGAACAGAAATGGTGCAGTAATACATGGTGGCAGACAATATACAGACCCTAACAAAAGTCTTCGAACATAAAAGTGAAGGCCGTTGTTTCTGTTTCTTATATGTGAAGTAATATTGAGCCACAACAGGTCTTGCAACGACTGTCAGCAGGCACCGATCCCCCCTACCCCATAGAATAATTCATGCGTAACTCAAGCCTCTACTGTAGCGCCTTATAATGTTATATATAGATATATATATGGAAAACTTTTATATATTGATTTGGAAATTTTTTTCATTCATTGACTGAAATATAGTCAGTCCGCTGTGCCTTATATGTGGAGAAAGTTAAAAAATACACCATTCATTGCAAATTTCCCCATTGCGGGACGAATAAAGGTATTCTGATTCTGATTCTGATTCTGATTCTGATTCATTGGGGGTGCACCTTATACTCCGGTGCACCTTATACACCGGAAAATATGGTACAAATATAGAGCCATAGTTATAGACTGCTAAATGTGTGAGGAAATAGCTTCTTTGGCACACAATATGCCTACTCCACCTTATTTGACTGTTGGAATTGGGTCTAAATCCAGGAGACCCTGCAATATGTTTCAAACAGTAGATGGGGGTCAGAGAACAGAGGAAGGACATTCACAATACAAGTAGGGCAAAACCTAGAAAGAAAGAGGGGGTAGTGGGAATCACCAGACATATTATAACCTGAGGGGGAGCCCCATTAAATACACTTCCAATCAATACCGATCAATGTGGGTTCACTCAACCTAGTGTTGTATGTTTGCATTGTGTAGCTGAAGGAGAGAGAGCTAAAGGGGGTCAATGATTGTTTGAGCATCCCCAAAGCAAAGCAGCTGTCCATTAGCAAGCCCTGCTAGTAGGCAATCCCAACACTTTCATCTCTTTCAGGTGTCTTTTCCTGGCCCCCTCCGCTGCAGCCATTGTCATTGCAGGCTGATCTGTAAATGGCTGATGACAATGGCTCATTTGCTTCCTCCGAGTGGTGTAAGTGGCTGTGCTCCCCGCAGTGGTGAGCTCCATTAAAATGAAATGAGGATGGAAAGAGATGAGTGTCATCCGAGTCGAAACGCATAGGCAAAACCTAAACTGCATCTAACCAGGCTGTTGCTTTTGTTTACATATAAAGTCAAACGTCAGTGGAAGATGAAAAGTGTCATGATAACTGTACATGAGGAAATTGAACGCATTGCGACAGAGGAACCGGGCAGGTTGGCTGGTTCATGCCAAGATGAGCAATATAATTACAGGCTTTTGGTTCTCATAGCAATGTAACATGACCTTGTATATCTTTAGTCGGAATGTGTCATCACGAACGCAGTAGTAAAGTCATAATTACGGTACTGTTGGTTGTTGTTGCAGTCATCATGCAACGATCATTGCAGATGATTGCGCTATTGGTCTCTCATATGCTCGCAGAACTTGCCTTGAAAAAATACTTGGCATTACAATCATGAACAAGGGGTGGGCACATTTATGGAAATGTTTAATTCTAAAAATATTCAATATCTGTGCAGGCAAGGTTATAACGTTACGTTAACAGTTATTAATTTGATTATATCAGGTTATAAGTACAAGTATAAGGAGCTGACTGTGGCATTTGAAGACTGCACTGTATTATTTGGTCAATCCTTCAAAGCTGTATCCAAAAGGTGAATACATTTCAAATAAAGTAATTTTGGACAGTTACAATGTGATGAAATGAAAAGTCCTACGGTGGCGAGTGTGCTTTGGGATAAAAATAAAATAAAAAAAAACATAGATGCTCAGATTAAGTTCTGCACGACACCAAAACCACTCCGAGGGGCTGCCTGTCGCTGTATGACCATTATGCCGTGAGCAGTCACCATAGAAACGGGTAGGTGCGAAGAGCTGTTCGGTGTAGGCGGCGGGCCGCAAGCAACCAGGGGCACGCAACCTGAGCGTGATAAATAATAAGTCGGACGACTGTGATGCACATTAAGGTGGCCATCTCGCAATGCAGCAGACTGCGGCAACCCCCCCCCCCCCCCAACACACACACACACAGCAAAATCCAGTTTGATCTTGGGTTGCAATCACCCCAGTCGACACTCCTCGCAGCCACGTGCCGCCGAGCAGCAAGGCGTGCCTAAATGAGCTAAAAGAAGTGGAAAAGCACAAGACCGTGCGCTCATCAGTGGGATGCAAGCATCTGCTACTTGTTTTTGTTCAAACACAATCATCCAATTTTGAAAATTCCTAGCATTCATTAGATGGTTGGATCAAATTTTACAGCAAATTCGGCAGCTATATGCAATGCTCAACAGACAGTCAAATCAGCCGGTTTTCCGATACACATCTGCACAATGTGGGCCTGTTGACAGCGCAAGTATGGGAGATTAGCATGAAAGAACCTGGCAATGTCGAGAGGTCACATTTTGGCCTTCAACAACAATGACCCAATCGGTGCCGAAAATAGACTGCATGCCTTTATGAACATATTGAACTTTTTAAACTAGGTAAATATAAAAGTACAATACAAATTGATATATATAGCGCTTTCACAACAGCTGAAGCTGTAACAAAGCACTTAACATGGACAACTATCATATACAGGAAAATAAAGCAGTCACAAAGATAGTAGAACGCACCAGGGGGTAAAACACTACAAGTGTACCTTATTTCATTATACTGTATACCAAATATCAATTAGGGCTAATATATGGACAAATACATTTGTATAATGACCTGAATACATATACAGGAGCAACTCATAAGATTAGAATATTGTGAAAAACTTCATTTAGTTCACAAGGTGTCCCTCTAAAACTGCAGTCACCGTGATATTCATAACCAGTGATCATACTTGAAAACTCTCATGAAACCGAAATTAACT
This sequence comes from Hippocampus bargibanti, assembly GCF_051943395.1. NCBI lineage: Eukaryota > Metazoa > Chordata > Actinopteri > Syngnathiformes > Syngnathidae > Hippocampus > Hippocampus bargibanti. The sequence goes on from NC_142747.1 coordinate 16,041,975, forward strand.
TTTTCAATCCTTACTCTTGAGAAAAAAAAACAATATACGATTCCATACCTAGGATTGAATTTGTGGAGTCAGAAAATACATAAATATGTCACTGGGAGTGAATGAGTTAAATCTTGCTGTCCGCACCAATTCGACTTATTTCCTCATGTTCATCAATATGCAGTCAGACCAAACTCAACAAATTACTTGCAAAGGAGCATTAATGAATTTATTCGGGAATTGAAAATATGACGTAGAGTGCCATTCCAGAATGTGTTCGTTTTTTTTTTGTTGCTGTTTGGGTGCCGATACAGTGCTGGTCGTGGCCTCTGGCAATGTTTTTAGCCTTCCACGAGGGGGCAGTATTATCTTTTTTTCCATTTTAGCGCTTTGTCCCAGCTTCAGCTGTTGTTAAAGCACGATATAACGAATATGTATTTATTGCATTGTATTTTGGACAGCCGCCCTCATTTCAAGCTCATATAACTCAAAACCCATATAATTTCAATCATAAAATTAAAGATAGTGATTTGACTGCTGACAATGCAAACACATGCGGGTCAGACAATGAAAGGAGCCAAGCTACAAGCCCCCCCCCCCAGCTGTGCTTGTGGCCCCTGTGCGGTGGGACTAGATGTGTTTCCGCATAGCAACGGTCTTATTGGGTGCTAGGGGCGATGTACACCACCACAGCTGTTGTCGTTCCCTTGCGGACATCTCAGGGGGTGCGAGCCAGCTACTGCGCTGAGTAATGAGGAGGATGGGGTGGGGTTGGCACTCCAACCATTGGGGAAAACCCACACTATAGATCTTACATATGTTTGATGTTGTTGAATAAGAAGATTCAAAATAAAAACATACACGGGCTGAAATATTACAGGGGTTTCCCACTTGAATATATGTTACAATCTACCGGAAATGCCGTTCGTAACTGTAAGCGCCTCGGGCTATCACTAAGGCAGCTATAAAGTCAAAACAAAATTAAATATTTGATGTCATGTTCCAATAGCAGTACTAGTATCATCCGTAAAATATGCTCTGATTTATGTGTGTGTGTTGGGAGGGCATGTTACACACACACGTACACACACGCACTCACAGACACACGCACGCGCGCAGACAGTTTTTAAACAGGTTAGGAAATATTTGGGCTTTTTGAAATGTTTTCTTGACAGTTTTTCTTTCACCATTTATGATTTCTCCAACCTGTTTTTTTCAAGCTTTTTTTTTTGCTTTAAAAAAAGTATGAAATGCAACATATTTAAAGGACAACCGACGTCACTTTTTTTGTTTCCTAACTGACATCAGAAAAACGTTTTATAGCATCTAAAATACCCAAAACACGCAGTATGATATTTTTATTCAAATGCAAAACACCAATAAAGATAGGATTACGCACAACTTCTACAAGGGGAAATGGAGGCAGTGGCTGCTGACAGTAGTTGCACCTCAATATTATTTTACATATAAGGCGCAGGGTCATCTCTTGACGAAAACGAAGGCTTTTGAGTGTGTCTTATACACCGGAAAATACAGTATTTATGAGGTGACAACGTCCGTAATATATGAATCCACAACAGTAGGAGGTCAATTGGAATGGGTTCCTTAAATGTAGGACTAACTTTATTTTTAACATATTAGCATAGAATCGTCCTAAAAGATAGGGCCACTTGTTGGTACTGTACAGAAACCTCATTAAAAGACAGGAAGGCAAACCCTCGTGTGACTGAAATGTGCATTAATAATTGGACATGTCATTACATTTGCTCATCTGTCAAGATGATAAGCGTTTGGGGAAAGTTCGTGACAGGTTGTCAACTACTTGAAATGCATCCGTCATTTTCAGTCTGTCAAATTTTGAGTCTCAAAAAGTACTGCAGCAGGAGAAGTTGCAAAAGCTGGTTCATGTTTTTCTTTCCAAAGCCATCAAAGAGTATTAACGCTTGACAGTCAAAGTCATTTTTACAAGGGTTGCCCAGTAGTCGAGTGGTTAGCACGGCGACTTCATAGCGCATAGGTTGTAAATCCAAGACCCGATTCGGCCACTCTGTGTGGAGTTTGCATGTTCTCCCCGGACCTGTGTGGGGTTTCTCCGGTTTCCTCCCACTTTCCAAAAACATGCGTGGCAGGACACTCTAAATCAGTGGTCGCCAAACTACGGGCCGCGGCACGGAATAAATTCTTCAATCGATTGCAAACATGTATGCTTTCCTCTTCAGAACTATTTGAATCATATTCATAATTGGATGTGGAATAAGAAAGCATATTCTCCAAATCTGAAGCCATTGTTTTGATTCTCCAGCAATGCAAGACGTCTTGGCATGACGTCATGAACTGGGGCGGGACTTTCTGAAAATGCCCAATTCACAGCTCAATTTTTTGCAGATTTTGGACACTAAGTCATTTTTATTGGTGTTTTGCATTTGAATAAAATATCATACTGCGTGTCTTAGGTATTTTAGATGCTATAAAACGTTTTTCTGATGTCAGTTAGGAAACAAAAATGTGACGTCGGTTGTCCTTTAAGAGACTGCTCATATGTGTCAGAGAGATTCTGCTCTGACAACTGAGCTGAACTTCTTTCTATCTGTTAAGATTGTGCATGGCACAACAGAAAGTTAATGTTCCATGGCTTTTTTTTTATGAAGAACACAGAGAGAGTTATTTAGTTATTTATTTCATAAATAGTGTTATTTCCTGTTTTTCTATGAAGACCCCAGAGAGGGTTATTTAGTTATTTATTTCATTAATAGTGTTATTTGTTTGCTGACCTTTTTTCTGTAAAGAACCTTGAAAGGGTTATTTGGTTATGTGTGGCTTTCTGGAAAACAAATTTCTTAAGCTGCCCTACGATCGTCACACTTTTTCTGTTACAAACTGACACCGGCCCCCATTACAGAAGGGAAAAGTTATGTGGCCCTCACAAGAAAAAGTTTGGGGATCTCTGCTCTAAATTGTTCGTATGTGTGAGTGAGAGTGACTGGTTGTTTGTCTCTGTGTGTCCTGCGATTGGCTGGCACCCAATTCACAGGGTGTCCCCCGCCTAATTCCCAAAGACGTATGGGATAGGCTGCAGCACCCCCTGTACCCAAATGAGGATAAAGCGGTCTGGAAAAGTTATGGATGGATGGATAATTTTGAATAAAAATTGCTGGCATGTTCAGCTAAACAATTTATGATGGTGATTTAGGATGTTTCCAAATCAGAAAGACAAAAGACAACAAGCATCCCAGGGACAAACTGTGCTTGACATCAAATGTTCCAACGGATAACAAACAGTTTTGCTTGCTAAACCCCCAATTCCGATTTGTCAGGGGGGAAAAATAGGATACTTTTACAGCGGAACTACAAGTTGTTCAAGGTTCTTCCTGTAACCAAATACGAGCAATGACAGACTAATGAGGCTAAGTGATGACCAGGTCTCAGGAAAAAGGGGCCATCAATGGGGCTAAGAGAAGATGTTAATGTCAAACAAGGGAACTTGGGTAAATATGAGAAAGACCATGTTATTCTCATGAGAGGCTCCAGACTAATGATCAAATCCACGCAACGCCACACTGAATTTCCGCACAGTTGAAAGCACCTTGAATTCAAGTAATGATTATCATGTGATGTTTGGATACTACACAGACTTGGCACGTAACAGGTAAAACCAAAAATAGCAGAAGAATAGAAAAATGATATTAATTCAGCTTGACTGAGGCAATTATTTCTTTTAACGGTCTGCTTGGAGGCTGTAATTTGTGGCCTTCCCGTGACAGATGTTCCCAATGGTTTGTTGACCCAAAGCGAATAATGGAATGCTTCAGCGGTTCAAGTGTACCACGAATCAAATCTTTGAAAAAAAAAAGACCAATAAAGAAAATTAATTGCACTTTTGATCCAGGCAATCCAAATAAATTGGATAGAAAGTACAATACAATGCATTCACCAGATGTAAGATCTCACTTGAACAGGCCCTCCCTCCCTCAGAATCCAAGCAACAGACTACCATCTCACTACTTCCAGGGACCGGATCAGGAGAAGGTCGAGCCAAGGCCAAGCCTTAATCAAAAATTCCTAAAGCACAATCCTTCATTCAGCTCCATCAGATTATTTAATCATCACAGGCAAAGAAAGGAGCCAAAAATGGGAATTTAAGTCAAAGAACCCGCTCTTAAAAAATCCAAGACACTCCAAACCAGCAAATCATTCATTTCTTTACAAAACCGAGTTGTTGAGCATAAAACTGATAACATGCTGATGTAATCATTTTTCTTTATTGGAGGTTCATTGTAAGTGCTTCTTAAATGCAGTGCTAGCATTATTTTTCATCTTAAAAAGAATTATGTAAATTGAATAGAGATGTGTTTGTAAATGCATTTCACAGTTAAAGATTATTGAGATGGAGAATTATGTGTGCACAGGAGCACATACTCATATATAATGAAGACCGAAGATTGAGGAAGGGCAAGCATGTTTTAAAAGTGTATAGGCAAGGGGGATTTGTGCTGAAGTGCCCACTTTAGAGTGCCTCATTGTTGCGGTGTGGAAAGTCCTTGTAATGACCTGTTTGGCCCAGGAACGGGAAGCTTTAAATATATATTTTTTTTACTCAAATACACAGTTATGTGTGGGCATAGTGACGATGCTAAACACTGTCACATGTAATTATCCTGGACGAGTTACGGTTTTTCATTTCCAGTTGAGAGTTGAACAGGCATGGTTGAAGCGTATTCAGCTGACGTGCGGAGAGAAGGGCTTGATTTTTCATAATGTCAAGACAATATTTGTACTTAACAGACTCTACCAAATCACCAGAATATAAGCCTGACAAAGCAAAGCACTGTGCCTTAGGCACCAGGGCTGGCTATTTCATCATTAGCTGTTTTCAACTCAGCTGATTCATGAGAAGTGACACCCTTGTCCTCATTTTATCTACCTCCTCTCGATATCAACAATTACATAGCGTATAAGCAGTGGGGTCAAGTGTGTGCGCACAAATGTGTGTACCAACAGTGGAGTTAAACATTGAAGACCATACACACCAATGACACAAATGCAGCCAATGTTTCCCTTTCACTATTTGATTTCGATCCACACGGGCCCACCCCAAAAGGCAGTTGGAACCCTATTGTATTAAGACTTTTGTCAAACGTTCTAAAGAATGAACCAACTCTTAGCTGATTAGTGGAGATCATTTTACCGTCCTACCGCAGCATGAAGGGAACTTTTCTGAACAGTGACACTGGAGATGGTGAGGCTTTGTAGTACTTGTCCTAACAAAGTAAGCCTCACTTGAAAAAAATATATACTCTTCAGCCTTGGATTGCATGCGCGTGTGGGGAATATCTGAAATACCTAACCTACAAAGTGCAGAAGATGATCCCGCAGAATGATTTATTTTCAATTTTTAAGGTATAATTTCTTATAGTCTCTGTGTTTGTTTTTGGGAAGAATTGTTTTTAATTGCAAGGGGAGGCTTTTACAGTCCTTCAGAAGCCATGACAAGAAAGTCATGTGCCATTTTCCATAATCACAGTAAGAACCCCTTTGTGATGGTATCACCAAAATACGTTATGTGGTCCTAATGTCTGATACTGAGCTCCGCTTGCGGTCATGTACGACAGTAAATTATTTGTGCGGCTTCATTCAAAAAAAAAAAACACTGTTAATAAAACAAGCCGCAAGGTCAAAGTCAAATAACAGTACACTCATGACAAAACCACATATCAAGTTGCACAATAAACTCAAAACTTGACCACAGTGCAGAATACATACATTGTGATTGAAAAAAATGCTGGTATACACATTCAAAATTCTAAAATATGATTACAGTTGGCGGGCGCCTGGCGAAACAGGAAATACTGCTTTGTTGCAGCAACTTATGCTTCGCAGGAAGGGCAGCGGGCGAAAAAACTAGGCGAGCTAGTTCCACTATGCTGTGAGTCATTACAGGCTTTGTGAAAAGAATAGTCCTAACTCGATTGAGCATGTTGGGTAAACACAACATACAAACAGAAACTACAGGATGACTTTGCCTTATTGGTCAGATGACAGTTTACCTTTGGATCATACATTTTACATCGTTTTTTTTTTTTCATTTTTTTTACCATCTTCGTGACGACCATCACGCTGAGACAAGCTGATAACATTTCTGCCTTGTGATGATAAATCCTTTTTGCCTTAAAAAGTCACCAAGCTGTCTTCAAAGCCTCTATAGTTGATTTCTTTGCCGACACGCGCTGCTGTGTGAGGGTTGTTTGGCTAATGTATAGGAAGGTCATTTCATTATTTCCCCCCCACTTTGTCATGGCATCTTTCCAGAGAAAGAGACAGTACAAAAAAAAACATGCTGTGAATTCTAGATCTCCCTGTGTGTACAAGCAGTTTTCTGTTGGTGTGTCACAACAACAAACAACTTTATGCTGTGCACACATACGTACGCACACACATATTTATGTACTCTTTCCAATTATGCATCTTACGAGGCTTTGACTATAGCCACAAACTAATCACTTTTTGAGCTGTTTTTTTAAACTTTCCAGACTTTACTTTTTTAGCATCGCGTAAGATTTTTGTTGTTGTTCTTGTACCATTGTAGTTTGTTTTCCTGCAATTAGTTGGTTCAAACAAGCTGCATATTTGGATTGGATTGGATTTGCCTTTACTATATTTCTGCTATTGGTTGTATTTTCAATGGGAAGAGGTAGGAGGGTGTGCTGGGTGGGTGGATCAGGTGGTCGTACGAGTAGCAGGTGCAGGCCCATTAAACAAACTCCCCAGATAAGAAGGGTTCAAGCTTTGAATGTGAGGGGATTTACTGAAGGACAATGAGCATGTCTGAAGATGGTCGGGAAATAAATAAAAAAGGACTTTTTGATTTATTTGATTTATTTTCAACTTTACATAGATGTCAATATGTGGTAGCATTAACTTGCAAGAACTGATGATTTATTTGTGCCAAATTTGCTACAAAAATGACATGAAAGAAGGTCTTGAAAGAGCAGTCAAAATGTTCTCAAACTGCTGGCAATATAGGGATCTGCTTTGAAAACGTCTGACTGTGAACAAGTTAGAAGGTTCAGTTTTAAATTGTTAATGGTTTCTTGCCAAAGGGGTTTTGTTTTCTATCAGTGAATGTATGTTGATATCAATACATGGTGTATTTTAGGACGTTTGGACCCATAGTCAAACCAGACGTTCCTGTCTGAAAATTAGGGCAGTTTCTGATAACAGGATTTGTATTCCCCCTTTCCAACGGCCTTCCTTGTGTCAACAAAGAACCTGGCATGTGGCATGTATAAAATAACAGCATTACACCCTATTGTCTCAAAAAGTCAACACATTTACTCTGGCTTTATGATCAAAGAATTTGCCAATGGAAAAGTTTAATGTCTAGAGAAAGTCATAAAACAGTAAAAGCACAAAAGAAGCCGATATAACATCTTTATTTGAACCGTTTGACCAGAGTAGAACATTCCAACAGAAATGTAATAAATGTGCACAGATCTTTTATGAGATGTCGTAGAGTAGTGGTCCCCACACTCTTTTATCACATGGACTGTTTTCACATAACACAACACTTTGACAGAACGAACTTACTTGTGTAATTAGTCAAAGCCCTGCACGTGTTTCCACTTTGATGAGTCGGACTCATTTGGAGCTAACTAATAAGAGGCCATGATTTCCGAAGTACATAAATTTAGTCCATTCAGTATTTTTTTTAAATACTACTTCTAAAAGACTCCAGATCAATATGATATTCTTTGTTCAGTCTCACTGTTTATGCCACCAAATGGCCAAAGGACTCTGTGATTGGCCAACGTGGCAAAGTAGCCCAAAACATCGATTCTAATAACTATCATCACAGTTATTTGATCCTGTTAAGAGCCAGAATTAGTCTTTGTTCATCATAATAAAAAGATCCCCAGCTGACATAGGGAGATGTAAGTACCCAGACAAAAATATTTAAGATGTGGGGAGATAATACAACAGCGGAAGCAACAAATGCGTGTGAATAATTCAAACATGGCGTTCACAGAAATGTGGGAAGACACAAAAGCCTAAATCTGACATTGAGAGCAATGGTGTGAGAACTAGACAGCAAAGGAGACAAGAGAGACTGACCCCATTTCAGCCATGAATATTCTGTGTGGCGGGTGTAGTGTGTGTGTGTGTGTGTGGGGGGGGGGGGGTAGTGCAGACATAAACCTGTAATGACAAGGCCACTGCTCGAGCAACACACCCCCACAACTGAAGAGCGGCTTGGCACACGGATGCACAATAGGTGCAAATCACCACAATTTCATCCACTGAGAGACAGTTTTAAAAACATGACACTTTTGACCTTTGTTTTCAAACTCCCAGTTACAAATCACAAACCCAACATGGTTGCCATTGGTTCATGTGTCAGCCAAACTGACACATGAATTTTCCGTTAAAACTGTCGTGTGCACGGCCTCAAAAACTCTCATAGAGAGAGGAGATGCTCAGCGTGTACTTGTACTTGTCTTCGTTTAGAACAACAAAAAAAAAAAATGAGGTAGCTACAAATAAATGGCGGAAAAGCAGTTCTATGCCACGTCAATCTCCTATAGTGTCCAAAGACACTGACATGCCAAAGAACAATAAACTCAACAAACAGATAATGAAGGTAGTAGTGGATTGAGAGGTTGACAAGTCAACAAGATGACTTTACTAATCCACATCAACCTTTCACACATGAAGACGATATATATGCTTGTGTATTTTTGGCGACCACCAAGAGGATTTTCACCATATGCTGCCAGATTGTAACACTGCGGAGCGGAAAAATGTCCTGCCAGTAAGGTAACACAGTCAGGATTACATGCTGGTTTGCCTTTCGAGCTCTGGTTATTCCGACTGTTGCCAGTCTTAAAAGGTTCACACCAGCTGTACCTCAGGCCTGGTGAGGGGGAAGCGCTTGTTCATAATAAAAAGCAATGTTCATTTCACCAAAATCTTATTTTGAATAAAGCAGAGAGCATTTTCTGAGTGTTAATAAGAATTTTATGGATCATAAAACTTTTTGTCAAAAAAAATCAGCGATGACAATACAGTACTTACGATACTTAGTTACTGGCCTTTAGTGTTAAAAGTATTCTGAAAAATATCAATGAGGTCACTGATTAATCAACTTAAAAGCCAACTTTCATCACATCATAGCAGACAAGAAAAAAGCTCAACCACTAGTCTGGGCGGCTATATCTTTGCCAAACCGAGGCTTAATGTTGAGTCCTTTAATTTAGCCAGATAATCACTTGTTTTACTTGCAGATTTCCTCTTTAAAAACCACCATGTGTTTTGGCTCTAAATCCTGAGTGGGTGCATTGCAGTACACAACAGTGTTTCTCTTAACAACTTCCACCTTTGCTTTTCACTTCTACTTGTCGGCATATTGAAAACATGGTGCAGTCAACTTTTTTTAAGCAAGACATGCAGCCATGTGGGGACCACATCAAGAATGCAAGGAATGTCGGATATACGAGCTTGTTTTATTAATAAGGGAGTGAGGGAGGGAGCTTGGAATATTTGAGAAACAAATGCGCGTGATGATGGCAGAGGATGAAGTTGAAGGAGTTGTGAGTAAACTGCAGTCAGAACCCTGAGGTCAAAATCACAGCAGAGCAGAATTTGAGGGATGGCAAGTAAACATGCTACAGTGGTGCCGGGACACTCACTTCAAACAGCAGCAAGGCTCCTGTGATGTATTTACGACCAGGAAATTGCCTCCAGTTTACACACATCTCCCAACTCGCTGCAAGACGTGCAGAGCCACACTTGTATAAAAATGTCATGCTAAAGTTGCATATTTTGTGCGACACTTGAGCACTCCCGGATAGGGCGACAGGTGGAGCAGCTGCAATAAAAACAACCTATCAGTTCACTCTGGGCGAAGGATTAAACACACTAATCTGACCGTTTTGGAAGGAGACCTTGAGATGGTGTGCTAAGTGGGTTAAAGCACACCCAATGAACAATAATCACCGCCCTCGGTCTGCCAACACTAGCCAAGCGGTACCGTTTCAGGTCCCGCAAATGTGAGCTACTACAAGGGTTATATTAAATTGAACTTAATGTGAAAGGCCAGTCAGAGCACAATGAGTCAGAGTGCACGCTGCCCGAATGTTCCTTGCCCTGGGGTGCGTCTTTCTTTTTTACATGGTCAGTCTTTCCTAGCATACCACCTCTAACATGTGAACAAGGACACTTGTTGTCATTTAGATATAGTCCACCGCACATGTCGCTTTAGAGCACCTTACTGTTGGCCATGAGTGCTTGCACCTCTTAGTCAGGGTGTGGAAAATCCCTGCAGCAACCCCGCGGGATATATTTCAAACACAAGAGGCTTTAAGGGGGATGTAGTTTCACAGCTTGAACTTTTGGAGGCAAAAGAACAATACCAGACAAAGTCGCATCCGTTTTTCAGGTTATCTTTTCTTGATTGATAATGACCATTGAGAGTCATCGGACAATCATTCAGCTAATGACAATGAATGACTCAGCAGATACATCCATCCATTTTCCAAACTGCTTTATTCTCATTAGGGTCGCGGGGGATGCTGGAGCCTATCCCAGTCGTCTTTGGGCACGTCTTGGAGACACCTTGAATTGGTTGCTAGTCAATCGTAGGGCACATAAAGACAAACAATCATTTGCTCTCACACTCACACCTAGGGACAATTTCGAGTGTTCAATCAGCGTGCATTGCATGTTTTTGGAACGTGGGAGGAAACCGTAGGATCCGGAGAAACCCCACACAGGCCCGTGGAAAACATGCAAACTCCACAAAGGGAGGTCGGACCAGGTCTTGAACTCACGGACTCTGCAGTCTGAAGTTGGCGTGCTAACCCCTCGACTACCGGGCCGCCCTCAGCAGATACATATGAAAAGAAAAATAAAGTATGACACACAGATTTAAGGCCACATAAAAAGACCTTTTAGACATTATTTACCCAGATCTCCACTGCGAGACTAAAAAAGGCAAATCCAATCGACAACCACAGGTTGTGTGTGTTTTTGGGCAGTATGCCAGTTTACCTTTTTAAAGTGAAAGAAAATTCAGTATTTGGTCAAATTAAAGTGCATTGATAACTGACAAGTTCCTGTGGAGAACCTCGTTTGTATTCCTACTCAAAAAAGAATCACATATTGAGTTCGATGTCACTATTATTAAAGCCATGTGATTTTAACACATGTTTGGAGTCAACACTATCAGACATAACATGCAATGACTTGAAATTGTAGTCCTGCAGCAGAGCTCTGGATCCAGTGCCGGGCCCTTGAGAAATGTGGAGCAGTTAGCCAGCAGGACTTTGTTGAGTAAGAGCTAACACAGTACAGTAGGTCCATTGAGACAGAGCTGAACTAGTGCAGCAGACAGCACTGTACAAACTGACACTGAAAAGAGAAACAAGGCAGTCAGAAAATAGAGAGTGAACTACAACTACGCAAATAAATAAATATATTTTGCTTCCGCTGCCTTTTTAAAAACATGGGCTAGCATGCATGTATGCATGCTACGGTATTTTTTAAAGTAGCTTATCTTTTACAGTGTCTGTGTCCAATAATAGTCTTTTGTATGTGTTGAATACAACGAATGGCGTGGGTAGCAATGGTGTTAATGTCCCATACTGTTCTAACCTTATACCATCATAATTAAATTGGTATAATTTTCAAGCTATTGAATTAGCAGTTAAATGTGCTTATTCACCACCATACAAAAAGCATTATGAGGCATAAAACAAATTTTATCGATCAACTTTTTTTTTCAATTTGTTGAGATGTAAAGATTCCACTCGAGAGCAACAAAACGTGACGCCTTTGCGGTTGCTCAGACTCACATAAACACTCAGGCAACGTTGCTGCCAAAGGAATAAAACTCTGCCATAAAAATGTGTATGATGCTTAACTTTTGGACCGAAATGTTCATGCTTGTTTTCAGATATTCAACCCCCCACAACAGTTTTAAAACAGTGTTGTGTAAACGACTTGACTCATTCACTGCCATCCCTGAATTTATTTGGGAATTGAAAATATGACCTGGAGCACCTTTCCCGAATTTGTTCGGGTTTTGGTTTTTCTTGCGAGGGTGCCGATAAAGTGCTGGTAAGGCAGTGTTTTTTCCCTTCCATGAGGGAGTAGTTTTCCTCTTTTCCCATGCTAGCGCTTTGTTACAGCTTCAGCTTTTGTTAAAGCGCTATATAAACGAATATGTATTGCATTGTAATTTGGACAGTGACCCTTATTTCAAGCTCATATAATTCCAGACCCATATAATTCAGGAATTAACTCTTTGTATCTGATGAAAGAAGAGAGTTTAAGGTTTCTTACGCTGCATTGAATTTTTATATTCTGTGGGTCCTGCAATTTGAGTAACAATAACTAAAACCCTGGCACCGAAGCAAACACATTTTTTCACATCTTATGGCAGTGAATGAGTTAATAGGATGGGTGCATATGAAAGCTAATTCCCAACGTAGTACGCGTAGGCTGAGACAAAACAATTGTGCGGCAGGTGGTCTGCTTACATGAGTACCGTTGACTTAGAAAATATATGGCCTCATTTGAAAGAGGATTACACACAAGCAAGGTGTGGTTCCTTTCAACTGGCAGTGACTTCACACAAGACAACTCAGAGTGAAGTACGACAAGCTTTTGGGCATGAAAATCCAGGGGTCAACTTTGTCCTAAAAGTGGCATATGGTTCTAATGTGGCTTATGTAATTTATGTACGTTCATTGGTTGCAAGTTCAGCGAATCAATCACAAAGAGGAGGTAAGAGGGAGTTGTACACTCTGAGAAAATCTCAGCCCTTTAAAACTATCCCAGGCATTTCGACAGGCATCTCTGAAGAGGAATTTCGCCAGTAATAACAGCCAAGCAAAATATGGCTCTCGTCTGAGCAGCTGCACTGCCGGAACTCCGTCATGTTCACTCATCCCTCTCACTCGCAGTTGCACGGTGCTGTCACAACAAGCTCAATACATGCAGAGGTCCTTTCTAATTCTCTCTGTGTTTGGTTAAGAGCAGCATCCAGGGTGTAGTTCCACAGCCCTGAATGCATGTACGCCCACGGTCAGCTGCATGTGTGTGTTTTATGCATGCGGTCTGGAAGGCATACACTGGCCTACTTGTTCTCCGGGCAAAGACGGGAAACATTTGATGACCTGTGCTCGTCTTTAAAAAGTACCAATCGTGGAAACAAGTGCAATGAGCCAAACTGGACTAAAATAAAAACAAAATCAGTGGCTCTGCATAAAGAAATTTGTCTCGAGGAAGTTTTGGGCAAAACAAGTGAATTATGCATGTTTGTACAAGTAGTGGGGTGTTAGCAGCGAACTTGAGCAAATGCAGTTAGTTACCAAATGAAGTCCAGTCCAAGATGGTGCCCGAGTAGGCAGCCATCAGTAAGTGCTCTTATGAGCCTTGCGATGAGAAGGAGCGTCAGCACAGATCGCCAATGCGTATGTGTAACTGTCGCGGCTTGGAATTGAAGCAGATTTATATGGGACAGAAGATATGAGACAATCACTTTTCGTCAATGGATGATACGGCTTCGCGTTTGCTTTCAACATTTAGCTTGTAGTAGATGTTCACATTCCGCATGACGTCCCTGACCCACTGGTGAAAAGGAAGCTTTGATCCTCTCCTCTTTCACCTAGAACTGCTTCATTCAACAAAAAGGGTGCAGAAAGTGCTTAAGATTGAATGACTGTTTCTTTTGTGTTGTGTCACATTACTTGTCATTTAGTTTTTTTTGTTCTTGAATTTTGTTTTTCTACTTCTTTCTTTCCTTTGCTGTACCTTTCCTAACTTTGCTGCTGTGAAATGTACATTTCTCCACTGTGAGACTAATAAAGTTAAATCCAATCCAATCCAAATAGCATGCACAGACAAAACGTGCTGTCCCCTTCCCCACCCCCATTTGGCCTTTTCATTAATCAAACTCATGGAAGGAGGAAATCCATTGAGCAATACACACCATCTCCAGAGACACAGCCGCACAATATGTGGTGTATTTCTACCCGCACATACACACAAACCGGATCCCCCCTCGCTCCGAAGATCTCACCTAACGCGAGAGAGGATTGAATCACATTACCACGCTGTTTTTATCGTACCGCTTCATCTGCTTTTTGGATGCTGATCCTTTGTTATGGTTTCATCCCGTTATTGTCATTCCTCAGGTGGTGCTTTACTTAACACGCGCAAGCAAATGGTTATCCATTCACATCTTGGTTGGAGAGTACATGGGAAAAACACACAAAAGGGGGAAAAAGTTTGGAGTTGAAAGAGCAGCTATCAGGTGGCTTGGCTTAAAACTCAGCTTTTGACTCTTTTGTGTCCAACTTCTCATTGCCTCCAAATTGTAAGCCGGTATGTCTGTTTTTCTCCCACGATGATAGTAAGGCCTGGTGTTGCATGGAGATACACCCAAAACTGTGTCACTTCCTTCTTCTTCCCACACTGCTGGAAATTAAAAAAAGAGCTCTTTCTCTCATTCAAAGAGAATGTGCTGCTCACTAGGGATCAAACTAAGGAGTCAATGTGTGGACAGTACCACTGCGCAGCGACGGTTTCAGCTTGAAGTCGATTCATTATCAATCGCATTTTTTGATTTAGACCAGTGTTGAGGGGCCCTGAATTTTTTTGTTTTATCACAAGTACTCCCTTACACACACACACACACACACACACACACACACACACACACACACACACACACACACACACACACACACACACACATATATATATATGCTTCCATTTTCGTTGCACAAAACTGGGTTAGATGGAGCACACTGATTCGCTGTGGCGATCCCTAAAAGGAGGAGCCGAAAGGAAAAGAGGAAGATTCAATAAACATATTGAACGAAGCATAGCTTCACAGCAGCAAATACATTAACATATAATCTTCTGTTTTGTGCATCAATGGCTCTTGTGTCAAAGCATAGCAGGAAAGGCCAGCATAACAGTGACAAATCAGATTTAGAAATGCAGGCGGGGGATTCACTTTGTGATAAAGAAACTCAATAGTTCAACATGAGGTATTTGGGGAATGACCACATGCTGCTTTCAATTTGCATGAAAATAAAGACTCAAGAGTCTGCATTCGTGACTCGCAATGTGATTTGTGACAACATGACTGTGGCCCCAGCACAAATAAGGAAAACTAATTTTAATGTGGGCGACCTGGTGACCCAGTGGTTAGGGTGGCGACCTCGCAGTGCAGAGGTCATGGGTTTAATACCCACTCCGGCCTCCTTGTGTGGAGTTTTCATGTTCTCCCGGGCCTGCGTGGGTTTTCTCTGGGGCCTACGGTTTCTTCCCACATTCCAAAAACATGCATGGGCTGATCGAACACTCCAAATTGTCCCAAGCTGTGAGTGTGAACATAGATGATTGTTCCATTTCGGTGTGCTCTGCGATTGGTGGGCAACCAGTTCAGGGTGTCGCACACCGATTACCCCAAACATGGCTGTGATAGGGTCGAGCACTCCAACTCTTGTGAGGATAAAACAGATCAGAAAATGGAGGGATAAATTCGGAATGACAAAAAAAAAATACAGGAAGGAATCCGAGGGCAGTATCACACGAGATACCAAAAAGATTTTTCTGCCTTTTACTCACATCCTGTCATGAACTGGCTATGAGTAATCTCTTAAATCTGAAGGACACAGCTCTGCTCTCCTTAATGCAAAGCCTGTGATTCACATCCCACCGCACTCACTTCCTGTTCAACGTTTTGACCTCCAGTAGAAGAGAAATAAAGTACTGGTGCAGTTTTACACAAGGGGACTATAAAGTAAGGGGGTCTTTTTCGCTTTATAGCGGGAAACAAAAATGGGTTCAGGAGGGGGGGATAAAGTGATACAGTACTGCCAGGCATAATCATCTGAGTTGAAGCTTGAAACTAATTACAACCACTGAAAACATTGATGGAAAATGTCTAACCACTTAGACCGCTTCAAAGGGCTTTTATATTATCTTGGTTGCCACACTTAGTTTGGTGTACGTCTGCACCAGACAAATATTTTTGGAATTGAGTAATTCCGCCCCATTATATCAATTGATGTTGCAGATATAAAAAACAAAATACATTTTTCCATTAATAAACACAATAGAGTATGCATTTGAGGTACAGGTATTTTAACTCAAGTTCTACTTTTGTATCTGTGACCGAGTGTGTATTGCTTTAAGAGGGGGTGGCATGCCTGGTGAGTGGTGCGGGTGTTTGTGAATAAGTGCAAAGTTCATTGGTGGCCATGTGGTCATTGGCAGATCATGTAAGAAAATACCGTATTTTCCAGTGTATAAGGCGCACTGGAGTATAAGTTGCACCCCCAACAGATTTGTATTTTTTCATTTATAAGGTGCACCGAATTATAAGGTGGACCTTCAATGAATGAAAAAAAAGTTTTCCAGATATCATATTTAAATATAAACAGTAAAGTCTCGTTATATTGATATCGGTTATATCGATAGTACTGCTTATTACGATACTATTTCTATGAATTCAAGGAGAAAATTACATGCCCGCAGGATTGGATATATCGATAGTCCGGTTATATCGATATTTTTTCCGACTCCCGAGAATATCGATATAACGAGACTTTACTGTATATAAAAGTTTTCCTAGTACAGTACAGTATAAGACACACCAAACGATAAGGTGCTATAGTAGAGTCTGAGGTTACGCATGACTTCTTCTACAGGGGGAAATGGGGTCAGTGGCTGCTAACAGTGGTTGGGAGACCTGTTGTGGGTCAATATGACTTCACATATAAGCAGCATCTGCGTATAAGGCGCTGGGTCATATTTTTGAAGAAAATCAAGGCTTTGGGGTGTCTCTTATACACCGGAAAATACGGTAATTATGTCTTTAGTTATTACCTAAGGATCTGCATTTTAGTTGTTGCCAATGTATATAAAAGACAAAACACATGGTGGAAAGACTCTCTACTCCTTTGATCTCTTTGTTTTTGTATCTTCAAAAACCAACCAGCTAAACAGTTAAACACTGTGCAATGATGCATGGCAATAATGTAGCATCATTTTACATGGGGAACCGGAGGACAAGGAGAAGAATCAGACTGTAACGGGAATTAAAGTAGATTGAGAGTTCTGTTTGGATGTAAAATGGGTTTATAGACCATTATATGTGAATGTGCGCTAGCACATTGGCCAGTGAGAATGCCTTAATCCACTCCTGTTCGCTCCATAAAAACAGATGGATGTCATCCAGGATTTGCTTCCAGGACTGTTTTGACAGAGTGTCGATCGAGTCTGCGACATGACAAGGCATTCT
The DNA here is from genome assembly GCF_051943395.1 of Hippocampus bargibanti. Taxonomy (NCBI): domain Eukaryota; kingdom Metazoa; phylum Chordata; class Actinopteri; order Syngnathiformes; family Syngnathidae; genus Hippocampus; species Hippocampus bargibanti. Next base: position 16,059,268 of record NC_142747.1, read on the forward strand.
CTCGTGGATACAAAAACACACGGGCCACATGTTACCTGTTTGGTAAAGCCCTGTGTCAGCTCTGAAGCTGAGAAACACTTTTACAATTTGTAAAGGCCAAATGTAAAAAAGGAGCGGGGGGAAAAGGAAGAAAAAGGCATCATCCAGTAAGAGACTCATGCCCTTCTAAATACAGTAAAGTCTCGTTATATCGATATCGGATATATCGATAGTCCCGGTTATATCGATACTATTTCTATGCACGCACGGAGAAAATTACATGCAAACAGGGTCGGATATATCGATAGTCCCGGTTATATCGATATTTTTTCGGACTCCCTTGAATATCGATATAACGAGACTTTACTGTAGTGACAATTTATAGTAAAAAAGGATATCTGATCTCGGAAGTTTCCAGAAAAAGACTTCATCCCTGCAGAATGAATGAACAGAACAATTGCTGCTTTGGATTCTTTTGACGTCATTACGCCCACATGACAGAGGCACGCATTATCAAGAGATGGAGATATGAAGCGTTAATGTTATGGAGCTGGTAAGCATTACACTATATTAGCTGCTCCATCTGTGTAAATGTTTCTTTCGGCGCCTTCTTGTAGTAATATTGCATACCTGCCAACTTCTGAAACCAGAAAAGCTTAGTAATATGCCGGGTTGGTCCAGGACACCCAAAGGTAATTATTTTGAAGCCAAACAATTTTTAACATTAGTTAAAACGAGGCTATCAATTTCGAAGATATGATTGTGAAAAAATACCCATATTTCAATTTGTCAATCATGAAAAGATCACGTTTGCTACTATTTTAAGAAAACAAAACAGAAATATCTTACAATCAACCCAGCATTTAATAATCTATCTTGTTTGAAAAGTACAATGACACTGTTAGTAACTTCAAATATGCACATCTAATCGACATTCCCATGGGTTGACAATAATAGCCATCAACAAACTCAAATTTGAAAGACAATTCAACACTGTTCACATCAATGAATCATAAACATGTTTAATTTTTATATGTACCGCTGATTCCTCCATGTCCGAGAGAAAAATGTTGCTGGCACATTTTCACCTTTTCTTGACCAAACTATAACTCCTGGAAATGCTTGGGAGTATTCCTCATGAAATACTGTAGTTTTCTTTTAGATTTCACTGTTTTTGTTGCTTTTTCTCTGGCAGATGCCATTGCAGGACAAGGATAAAAACAATGCTAACACCTGACTGTCGATTCAAAAAATGACCCATAACCCACGCATGTGCAATTCATCTAAAGGAAGCTAACAGCTGGCAATCGCCTGTTCTAAATTTAGATACAAGGCTTAGCGATCTTGTGTTTTGAATGAATGTTAGGTATTTACTATTTTGACAATTTTTGACTGATTGTCTTTATTGGAAACCGTAATTTTCATTAATAAACCATAACTTGGAATGGGACAATGAAAACCGTACTCATTACAGCAAAACCGGAGTAGTTGGCAGGTATGATATTTTAAAAAAAGCTTAACGGAAGCCCTATGTCAATAAATTACCATTCGCCTGGTCATGGAAATGTCCCCCTTGGTTGCACATCTGCCCCATATTTCAGTGGAGTCCCGGCTTTGCGTTTGAAGTGTCTTGTGGGTGTACGGATGGCTCTCCCTCTGTGGCCAAAGCTGACCAGTGGGAGGACGCGAGGCCAACCTGTGGCAAGAAATGCCGGTTCGACATCTGTGTTTATCCTCTAGTGAGAAACCCTGGGCTAAATTTACCCCAGTCTAACATGACCGGCGTAGGGGAAGTCAAAAGAAGAAGGATGCAGTCTGGGATTTTTGCCACGTCTGGTAGAGCCATTCACTTTCACATCCACAGTGAGCGCAGCAAACCTGGCTTTTATATTGGGACTAATGGACAAAGGGCCTGCTGGGGTAATTTACACTCAAGTAGCGTGATATTCTCAATCTTCCACTGCATAGATTACCAAACAACGACAACACCTTGAAGACATTTTCAAAACTTGCCCATTTGACGAATTGTCTGCGTGGCTAATACTTTTTAGTTGCAGAGGCGGCCGTAAAGCTAAGATGTCTCTGTAAATCATGTAACTGTTAACAGCCGGCCACGCTAATTTATGGGGAGGAGGGCAAATATATCAGAGAGTGGGGACAGGTTGCAGCAATACTGATGATGAGATGAAAGCCATTTCATCTTCAACTGGATAATGCACTCAGGTCTAATGCATAGTCTGTTCACATTCGACTGGTTGGCACTGCAGCATATTTTATGGGTTCATGTTACAGTTCAAATCAACGTAAGCCTCATTATATATATGTAAACACAACTTACAACAGTGTGGTAATTATCCTCAAATTGCTGTAAATCAAATTATGGTCTCTATAAATCTTTGGAAAAATATGACTCTAAACGACAAGTGTTTAGCAAAAGCATATGTCCATAATCGATTTGCCAAAGTTGACCAAATTTAGGGGAAGCTTGTCTATACAGTGCACAAGTACTCCAAAAACAAGAAAAAACATCTTTTTAACACCAGGCGGTCTGGTAAAAAATCGTGGTCTGGGAGGGAGTGTGATAAGTGGTCTTTGTGCCAAAATGCGGTCATGCCTTAAAAAAAAATCTGACAAGGTTCCCTCTCCGCCTCCCCCTTGGAGAGATTTGATTGCTCACACCACAAAAGATGACAAGAATGGCGGTGCTTGTGTAAAGAGCAGTACAAAGTCAAAAGCTGGTGAGTCACCTCTAGCCAGCCATACATGTCAGTGTGTTTACGGGTGAAACTTGGGTGGCCCACACTCCATTTTCTTGATGACAAATGCTTTGTTTCATGAGAGTTATGCACCAGTGTAAATTATGGCTACTTTTTTTGCTACTTTAATAGTTTGATATAGTAGAGAAAGATTTGGCTGGTCCCTAGGGTAGCATTATAAACCGAGATTTCAATACACATGTTCAATAACGAGCTTCGTACATATCTAAACAAGGAAAAGCACCGTTGTGATTAACATTTATGAATAAATTCCATGTTATTGCTTCGCGTCATGTTACCATCCAGAGGATAACTCGAAGAACGAGGTCAGCTCCACAAAATAAGGCCACTTGTGTAATTTGAATAACTTAGACATTCTCCAATGCGGAAAAAAAAACAGTGAAACTCCTGAACATCAATGCTTTCAAGTAGGGTAAATTTGGGAGCTTAATTTCTAATTGAGTTATTTAAAGTCAAAGTCAGCTTTATTGTCAAATATGTTAATATGTATGACATACAGCACAGATGAAATTACTGTCATCTCGGACCCAGCATGAAAGACACCTATAATGACTTTAACAAACATAATAAACATGAAAACGCCATTTTTTTTAATTCGGCATTAAAGCACTTGGTCAAACTGTTGCCGTCACAGAAAAAAAAAACATTTCAATTTTACAACACTGCTCTATCAATCCAATCTAAAGGCAATGGAATGACTTGCATGCAAAAGCTGCAAATCTTAAACCGTCAGATGCCCTTCCCAAGTGTCAGAATGTTACCTGGGCCAAAAACAAAATGCGTGTCCTGTGGTTATATGAACACCCTCCCCCTTCATGAAAACATCTTTTCATCTTCCTTTCATAACTTTGCTGCTGTGAAATATAAATTTCTCCACTGCGAGACTCATAAAGGTAAATCAATCCAATCCAATCCAACAGCCTATACGTACAAACATTCATAGTTGGTTTAGAACCCTGGCTGAAACTATAATAACTTCACAAATTAATTCACGTTTATATCCAGCATAGTATATACATTAAGCATACATGAGCATTCCTTCAATTTGAAACATGTTGCACGAAACCATCCAGGTAAACGGTCAACGGGGTCACGTTTGAGTCGACCAAATAAACACTTGTGTGAGCACGTCGAACCACAACATTTCCCACGCCGCCTGTCACAGGCAACTTCCGTCTGCAGCACAAGCTACTACTCTACATTCAGACCTCGTCCGTGTTTAGGGGGAGGGGGTAACAAACCGCCACCCTCGGCCCCAACAAACAAAGCTTCCATTGTCTGGATGCAGTAGTTTTGCCATAGTCACTTGGAACCTGACGACTGAACGTACTTAGGTAGGGAGAACTTCTAAAGGCTGCACAGCACATTGCGCATGCGCAGAACGGGGACCAGGGTGGCTCTTTGAGGGCAGTTAATCAAAGTAGCCGGCGTAAACGTCAGGCTATTATCTTGACTAAACGGTTGTGGGTGAAGTGAAGTGACGCTGTAAGCGTTTTACCGAATAGAATGTCGGGAGTCGTGGTAAAGACGCAACGAATAGAAGCATTTCACTGAAAGTTGCCCTCTCTGGGCAGCTTCTCAGAGTTCAATGTTTGCTTAGCTCACTAATACCGCTCGCCACTTCTTTCGCCGCAGAAAAATAACCTGAGCCGGACCACTTGAAACTGTTATAAACAGCAAAAAATGAGATCGTACCTTTATAAAAATGCGACGAGGGTTCTCTCCGGCTTGTGTGGAATTAAAATTAGTCTCCAGATATGGCAAGAAAAAAATGAGCCTCCAGTTGCTGTTCCCTGAGCGAGATTCTGCCAAGAATGCTCAACCGAAACCACGGCGGAGCACAGCGGTACCCTACGTCACTGCGCATGCGCAGAGTCAGTCCACGGCTAAAGGGCAGCACTCGTGGGCTGCCAAGTGAAGTGGACTGTCAATGGCCATCTGTGATACGATTAGTGTAAATTGCATTTTTGGTGCATTATCAGTAATATATCCACGTTTCCCGTGCGAATTTGTACTAGTGCTATTAAAGAAACACTAATTACGTTCATTGCTCCCTTACTACCCATCTCCGACCCGTATATGAGTCAACAGCGACACATTGTGGTTGTAAGGCATAATCCCGGACCAAGTGTTTAAAGGGCCTTAAAGGCAATTTTTGGCGAATTCGGAGCTTCTCAAAAGCTTTTTTTTTATGATCGGCAAACGCCACAAATAAATAAACAAATAAACAGTAACATTCATCTAATTTCCTGATTTTATATTTAAATAAGCTCTTACACAGCTATGAGCTTCAGTGATATACATATAACAAAAGATAGGCTGTATGCCATTAGTGGTACATACGCGACTGGTATAAATGAAACAAACCACAATCTCATTTGTTTTACATATTAATGTTTTCTAAAGGAGGATGTGTAGTGCATGTGACTCAACATCCCTGTAATGGAGTTGACCCTGAATGGGGATTGGATTTACCTTTATTAGTCTTGCAGTGGAGAAATTTATATTTCACAGCAGCAAATTTATGAAAGGAAGATGAAAGGAAAGAATGAAGTAGAAAAACAAAATACAGGAGCTGCTGGATAGGCAGACATTCTTGTGGCGCCATCTTGAAGCCAAAAGAATTTTAAAAAACAAATAAAAGAACACAAAGACAGTCGTTCATTCTCAGGCACTTTCTGTATAAGCACCTTCTGTACAAGCACTTTCTGTACCCTCTTTGTTACATGAAGCAGTTCTAGATGAAAAAGGAGAGGATCAAAGCGAATATTTACTTAGTATTCTAGTGCTGAATTGATTAAATTATCTCAATAATTAGCAATATATCTAAAAAAAGATTAGAATGTGACTGATTTCTCCTACGATTCCCACCTGTCGTACAAGACATGAGTGATTGTGATATACTTTGTAGTCACACAAGGTCAGTTCGCGCAAAATATTTTATATTAATTTATGAGTATAATTAAAATGTTTCTGTTTAACACGATAATTTATGAATAAAATTAGTTTTTATTATACTTGATGGCTAGCTTGGTGATCCAGTGGTTAGCGCTTGGAATATTGAACGCTTTAAATTGCCCCCAGGTATGAATGATTGTCTGTGTTCTGTGATTGGCTGGCGACCGGTTTCTGGGTGTCCCCAGTCTATTGCGGCTGACTCAGGCTTCAACCTACCCCCAATGGATTGATAATATTTTATTTTTAAAATATATTTTAAAATTATAAAAAATAGGATAAAATGTTTGGCATTTGCACGTCATAATAATAACTAATCGAGTTTTCATTTGTGTATTATGTTATTATCATTCAAATAGCGAGTCTATCTATTTGTGCAATTTAGCAATGAAAGAGCTGTCAAGCTAATTATGAATAATCCGTTCTTATTTCGCCATGTTTATGACTCATGAGTTTCCACGTTGATATAGGTCAGCGACATGACCGTGAGACCACATTACCCAGAATGCAACGGAACGTCATCACAACCGCCGACGGCGGCAGCTCAGTGTCGCTCTCCCGTTCTACCAACCAGCCTGATACTGTGGCTCTTCCAGCGCTGCGTGTGTGCCCGGATACTGCACATTCTGGGATATATAAACACAAATAGGGCGCGTCTACAGCTTTCTGCTCCATGAGGCTGCGACTAGCCGGACACTTGTTCCCCGACCCGAGTGCCTGTCAACCGGTGTGGATTTGTTCAGAGGACGAGTGATTGGCCTGGTGTATTTGACAGCTCGATCGATGTGTCGGGATACCGATGGTGCTTTTTTGAGACGGACATCTGGATGATTGGCAAGGCGAGGCACACCACGAAAGCTTGACGCGCGGATGATGTGGATCCCTGAGATGCAGTCTCACGCCCATAACTAGTCGATGGATGTTGCTATGCCCACGGTGCAGGTTGGGTTACAGGAAATACTTGCTTTTATTCTACTGCAACCATTGAAATGTGGTCTATATCACTGTGATTGAACTATTATATTTTAGATCATGGCCTTAATTTATGTTGTTAATGTTGATAAGACATTGTTTCATCTTGCCGTTTTAAAGAAGCCCCTTGACATTTACAGACCACCTCCTCCTCCTCTCCACTGATGGATAACCTAGCACTAAAATGAAAACCCTCGCATCCATGTCCGTTCGCCATCATCCCTTTTTTGTCTCTACACTGACCTGCTTTCCAGCTGTGGGCTCAATGATTTGATATGAACCAACCCCCTTTTGATAGAGGCTTTCCGGCGGTTGTTTTGAGCAGAGTGGCCTTCAATGCAGGAATTAGTCCGGAGTGGACTTTGGGGATGTAACGCATCGAAAAGTGATTCATCCATTCAGCCATCCATGCTGTATAAAGAGAGAGCAGCCCAGATTCACGGCGATGGCTGACGGGGGAGGAGCGTGTACACTCGATAATGAGGACCCCGGCTCAGAGGATTGCACAAGGCTCTGTCAGGGTCTGTCATTTTCACTTGTAGTCTAACCACAGTCAGTCCCCTGCTAATCCCATCTAATGATGACCCCTTTTGAATTCTCACACTTCAGTGAAAATTCATCCAGACAACAGTGTGAGATCTAATTGTCATCTAGTTTAGATCTCCACGAGCACTTTGCCTATTTACTGTAATGGTGATGGTTGGAGGTTTCAAGACTGTGTTTCATGAGTGATATCGAATATGAGTTATGCCTTAAGAAATCAACACAAAGGTTTTTTTTTTACAGAGAACATTAGAATTCTAACAGCTTTCAATAGAGACAAAGTCACTGATGCGATACTCTGATGGCGCTGGAGTTTGACCTAATGTGCATTGTCCCTGAGTGACCTGACCCTTTTAAGAATACATGCACTCCCCACAAACGGAAGCGGGATTTGGCACTGTTTCAACAACAAGATGCGGTTATGGGGGTGCAACACTCCCATTTCTTTGATCCGCTGATCCCCCTGACCCCTCTACTGGTGGCCGAGGACACCTCACATCAGTTGATGGGCCCGCAGTGTGTTTTGTGCCTGAGTTGACAAAGGGCAGACTTGCAGTGTCCACCACCAGTCCGGCCTCCATGAACCCATACGGCAGAGTGAGCGACATGGCAGCCCCCCTGTCCTGCACCCGCTGTGGGGGCTGCTGCTCCCCACCTCCCCCATGCCTCATCCCATCAACAACATCTTCCACATCCCTGAATATAACCCCACCACCCCTCATGTGCCCTGCCCCGGTCATGCAAGTGGAGAATGGCAGTAGCTGGAACTCATCCTTCGCCTCCCCGGACTCTCACCACAACCGCACTGCGCCCAACCCCTACTGGACAGCCGTGTTTGATTACGAGGCTACAGCGGATGAGGAGTTAACCCTGAGGCGCGGGGACCTCCTGGAAGTTCTCTCCAAAGACTCCAAAGTTTCTGGGGACGAGGGTTGGTGGACGGGCAAGATCCAGGATAAAGTGGGTATCTTTCCCAGCAACTATGTGACAAAGGGGGACGCTCCCAACTACCAGCAGCTCACTGTCAATGTGAGTGAATGCCCTTTGGAGGTCGACTTCTCCGAACTGCTCCTAGAGGAGGTTATTGGAGCTGGTGGATTTGGGAAGGTGTATAAAGGGATCTGGCAAGGGGAAGAAGTTGCCGTCAAGGCTGCCAGGCAAGACCCCGACGAAGACATCAGTGTGACAGCGGAGAGCGTACGCCAGGAGGCCAGACTCTTCTGGATGCTTCGACACCCCAACATCATTGCATTGCGTGGGGTCTGCTTGCGCGAGCCCAACCTGTGCCTGGTCATGGAATACGCCAGAGGTGGGGCTCTCAATCGAGCATTGGCTGGAAAGAAGGTGCCCCCGAGGGTGCTGGTGAACTGGGCTGTGCAGATTGCAACAGGGATGGACTACCTTCACAACCAGGCGTTTGTACCCATCATCCACAGAGACCTCAAGTCCAGCAATAGTAAGTACAAACCAATTTGTGCCTTTTTATGCCTTTGGAATGAGAGGGGCTTCAAAGCTTCAGAAAATGGGATAGAGCTCAATCAGAAGATCAATCAGACAACCTGAGATTGTGTTGCACAACTGGTACCTATCCTCCTCCAGCACACCTGATTAAAAAAAATGCCTGATGATCCTCCTTCTGAACCGCTTGCTGATGAGCTGATTGTTTGAATCAGATGTGTTGGAGTTGGCAAACGTGTAGAACATGAAAGTTTCGGGCTCACGAGGACCGGAGTTGGTGATCCCTGGTTAAACAAGGAAAAGGTTTCTTCAGCCGTCATCTGTACTTCTTTGAAGGTGTCGGACGTTCCGCTCCTCATCTGAAGAGCTTCGTCAGTGAACTGAAGTTGTGCTGGTAACCCTGGCCCTATATCCCTAATGGACAGAGGTGGCTGTGCCAGACTTCTGCTCTAATAGGTCCTTCCTCTAAGATTGATGTAGATTGAGTAGTGGACCACTCCCCGAAGCCAATCTGTTTACCTCTATTGTTCCATCCCTGGCTCTGGTTTCACCTCATTAGCATGACTAAGCCTATGCGGTATCGGCCTAAGAAGTCTGTTGTTAAGTACGGTCTAAATTAAACCACCATGCTGATTTTGTGAAGTGTTTAGAGGAGGGACCTATCAGAGCAGGGGTCCGGTACAGCCACCCCTGTCCATTAGGGATATAGGGCCATGGTTACCAGCACAAATTTAGTTCACTTTGATCACCTTTGGATGAGAAGTGAAACGTTCGACTCCTTCAAAGAAGTACAGATGACGACTTAAGAAACCGTTTCCTCAATGGACCACTCCTGTACGACTGAGAGCCTACACGGACGTATCCTTGGTTAAACTGATTCAGTAATTACAATGGCAATCCCAGCCGTCTTTGGGCATTAGGCAGGGGACACCCTGAACCGCTTGCCTTCCAATCGCAGGTCACACATCATGTAATATAATCACATGCAACAAGAAGCCTAAATTCTGTAAAATTTGTCTGCTACGGCCATCTTTTCTCCATCATCTGCTCCTCCTCATCCTCCTCCTATTCCTCCTCCTCCTCGAACTCAAGCCGAGCACTTCTGCTCTGCAACTCACTGTGCTATTTTCGTTCCTTTGTGCTACTTGCTGTTTTAAAGACGCGGTTGCAGTTGTTAGCGCATCACACAAATGGAATCAAAGCCTGGACACAAATGAGCGGATGGGATATATGCGTCTCAGAAAGTGTGCGTTGATCTTCTCTGACGTGCTTGATGGAAGTGGGAGGGGGCAATGGAGATTGCAGGATGCTGACTAAAGTCTTTTTGCAAAAGGGTGAGACGGATGAAGAGTAGCATAAACACTCTGATACTGCTGATGTCCAGAAAAATAGGCCACAATCCTTTTTGGCCTCATTTGTTTCTTTGCTTCTCAATTTCTGATCTTTCCATTATCCGGCCCCATTAACGATAAGGGTTGGGCACTAGTGGATTCTATTGTACATGGCATCGCTTCTGTGCTGCTGAGTCATGTAGCTTCTAGACTCCATCGGCCACTGCGTTAAATGTCAATGCTCTAATTTAAACTATTGTCTACTTGTAAATAACAGCCTAAAGTAAATGCTGCTGTGTTTGTGTCAATGCTTGAAACCTCCCTAATGCCCTACCTTCAATGATTGTTTTGGTCAAGTGAGAACTATAGTGGAACGTGAAGCAAATTAGCAAGTCTATAATCAATTTCAATGATTAACATTGCCTAGTGTGTGTGTGTGTTTGTGTGTTATACTGTATGTAGTCAATAGAATTCAAGGATGTCTGACCTGCGAGTCAGGCGACTGATGGGAAAGAACAAGAGAAGGAGACTGCAGGGGGTAAACAGTGGTTCATCTACGTTTTGGGTTACATCTCAGTTTATTGTGCGGGTGCACTGCTCTCAGGTATCCTCTTCAAACTGCAAACCACTTGGCACGGGTACGTTGTGAACAGAGCCTCTTCTCATGCCTTCCATAGGCTTGGAATTCAGTATGATGTTTCTTTCTGCTATGCCTCTTTAAAAAATATATACATCAAACCCATTTATGACATACTATTTGTTGAGTGAATGCCTGTATGTGTATTTTCACTGAGCTTTATTTTGGGCTTGCTAGTAAGCTTTCTTCTAATATTATCCCCTCGTACTTCATACAATAAATCATGCCAGTGTATGTTTATATAGTCTGCCGTTTTAACCTGGTGAGGCGATGGCCGGGGGATAATCTGATTACCATGACCTCCTTTAGAGTGATGTCACTTCATGTTTGTGAGCAAGATAGTCATTGGCCGCTTGGTCATGCTTTACCTGTCACCCTGATCCCGCATCAGCCTCGGGTTTCTCACAGCCTAAGGTGCCGGTCCCACTAGGTTGCATAAAGAGGCCTTCTTCTCATTATGATACAAGTACAGTACCGTATTTTCCGATGTATAAGGTGCACCGGAAAGCCTTGATTTTCTTCAAAACAAAAGATGACCCTGCGCCTTATACGCAAGTGTGCCTTATATGTGAAGTCATATTGAGCCACAACAGGTCTGGTCTAATGTGATGTGCTTTATATTCGGTAAACTTGTATCTATTCATAAACAGTAAAGTCTCGTTATATCGATATTCTCGGGAGTCGGAAAAAATATCGATATAACCGGACTATCGATATATCCGATCCTGCGGCATGTAAATTTTCTCCTTGCGTTCATAGAAATAGTATCGTAATAAGCAGTACTATCTATATAATCGATATAACGAGACTTTACTGTACATGTGTTATTATTATTTTATATTTTCATTGATTGAAGGTGTGCCTTATAGTCCGCTGTGCTTTATATATGGAAAAAGTTTGAAAATACAACATTCATTGGGGGGCGAGCCTTATACTCAGGTATGCCTTATACACCGGAAAATACAGTATTTTCATTTGATGTCTGAGAGCATGGCTGTTGTCAGCAAAAAGGCAACTACCATTAAGAATATTGAAAACTGAGATTTGTTGCCCATACTGACACATAGTTGTCCTATTTAGCCTGACTAGACATGGCCCACCTCAATTTGGCACCTGAGGAGAGATTTTATCCTCATTGATGTGTTGCAGATGCTTACAAAAGAAATTGCAATTGCATTGTTTTTGTGACAATTTTGAACTATAACACCTCTGACAAGGAGGGTAAAACTGTTAAAAGCATAATTAAGGCCAATAACACAGACTAAGTACGGTATTCTCTACAAAAGAGACAGTATTGCTGAGACCTAAATTCGCCTCCCATTGAATGGTTTGGTGTTATCATTTGTGGGAATATTAAATGACCATTTCTTCATAACTACATGTATTTTCAATACAATACAATTCCCTCCCTTATTTTGGGCCACCTCCTAGAGGCCTTAGCACCTTTTTCATTTGCACATCTTGCAAAATATGTTACCCGGCCCCAAGCTGGACAATTTGTGAAAAGAAAATGACACACTGGGGGAAAAATGCAGGTTTGGTTTATAGAATAATTTGAATTAGCATTAGATGTGAATCGAAATTTGAAAGTTGTTTCTCTTCTTGTTTTCTGCAATTGGCTACTGACCGGTCCAGGGTATACACCTTTAAATGCCCAAAGTCATCTGATAAAGGTTCCAACTCATCTGTGGTCCCATTGAAGACAAAAAAAAGAAGAATAGAGGATGAATCAAATTGAATCTCCGCTTTTCTGCCTTACCTTTTATTCCGATTTCGCTAGTGTATAAATAGTGTTTGAATGTAAAAATGTACTTTGTATTATACCCATAGCATTAATAATTTTATGATGGCCACAGTTTCCTGGTTTCGGTCACTGTAGACCAACCTAGCAGACACAATTGTTTTACGAGATGCGTGAATGCGTGCATGAGGCTAGACAAGCAATTAAGGCTGACATCGCATGCTATTTTGACTGCTCCCAATGGAAGCTGTGTTTACTTTGTCAACAATCATCTGAATAGAGGGTGCCCTCACATCTCGTGGCAGGATTGTCGAATGTCCTTTAAAAAACATCTTTTTTGAATACTGTCATGTCATTCCCAGAAAACACAAATTAAATATAATGGGAATTTGTTAATTGCTCATGACATAGTTAGCAAAAGTGCAAACAAATGCTTGATTACTTGCTAAACAGATTAGTGGAGTTAGATATGGTGCATAGGCCTGTAAAGTACAGCGTGACTCTATCTAGCTTTCGCTATTAGAATAAAGGGCGTCGCTGTTGAGGAAAAGGATTAGAGTGGCGTCTGGTCCCACGAGCTAATCCTTCGAAGAGTCCCAAAGAGTGATATGGTGACTAACTTCGACGAGTGCAACCTAGAAATGATGGGACTGCGGCCACTGTCACACCTTAGGCTTTCAGACTGCAGCATTTCATGGTTGCACATTAAAGTTTTTTTAATGGGCTGAAGATTGGCTCCAACTTACTTGTGAGTATGATTAGTGTTAAAATTAATAAATGAATGAATGAATAAGAAAAACTAATAAACACATACATTGGAGAATTAATTAATTAATTAATTAATTAATTAATTAATTAATTACTTAATTAATTAATTAATTAACAAACAAACGAATGAATGAATTAATGATTGGATGGATGGATGGATGAATGCATGCATAAACAACAAAATAAATACATAAATAAATAAATACATAAATAAATATATAAATAAATACATATGTACATGGGTAAACGGGTAAATAGTTATATAAATAAACAGATGAATAAATAAATAAATGAATAAATGAACGAATAAATAAATAAACAGATGACTAAATAAATAAACAGACAGACAGCAAGCTAGCTGGATGGATGGATGGATGGATGGATGGATGGATGGATGGATGGATGGATGGACGGACGGATAGCTATTTTAAAATAATTTAACCTGGCTCTTGAGCATTAAAGAGCCCGTGTTTGGTTGGGTGTTTGTCATGACAGCTTCATACCTTTTCGAATAAATATAGTGAGTGTGGAATTGCAATCTCAATATACAACCTACAGGTTAAACTACAGTACATGTCTTGAATACAGTAGAATGCTACTTCATTTTACGCAATGCAGCATCAGTAGCATCACTCACTGTCCTTGTTGATTACAGAACAATTACAAGACAAGCTGTGTATTCATGACCGTCCATATTCAAGCGTGTCTGTGTCACCTTCTCCAGTACTGTGCATTGAGTATGCGTGCGCATGGAGGTCGGACAGCAGACACCCTGGCACTGGATCAGGAGCCCACACTCTTCATACCACACGCACACGTACGCACACGTACGCACACGTACACACACGCAGCACAAACGCATGTTCACATCGCCACAGAGCAACAATGACCCCATTCTCACACCGCAGCCCAAGACAGAAAGAGAGCATGGCTCACAGTGGCAGAGGAGTCACTGCAGGGGGGAGGATGAAGAAGAAGCCCTGGGTGACTTGAGGCAGCGAATGAGAGAGTGGAGGCATGGATGCAAGCAAGAAAGGAGCAAAGCAGGAATGGAGGGAGAAAACCCCTGGGGGCTCGACTGGGAATGGAGAAATGGACAGAAGGGAGGAGGGATGGATGAATGCGGCAATGGGGACATGCATTACACCAGTTTGACTTTGGTGTGAAGGCTAACGTTGTGAAACATGCCACAGGCCACAATAAGAGACACAGTGTATTAAGAAAATGTGAAAAAAATGTATATGGAAGGATTGTGAAGGAGTCATTTTAAAGGACAACCGACGCCTTCGGACAAGTTGTGTCCATAATTTGTAAAATCACTTCGAATGAATTCTATTGAGCGTATTTTACAAAGATTCCACCGCATGTAGCTATATTTTACGGTTTAAAACTCGCTCTGAATATTCAGGAAGTCTTGTTTTCGAGTTCGTGATGATTCCTGACGTGACGTGACGTCACATATGGAACGCCCCTGACCGAGAAAGCGACACACAATGCATTTTAGGTACTTTGTTTGGTCCGAAAACATCATGTTGATCCGTGTTGATGGCGAAATTAGAAGGAAAACACATAAGTAATGCGATGGTGAATCGTTGTGTGTTGCATCAGAACTACTATTTGATACTACTTGACACAAATTCACAGCAGACAAATCATCCCATTTCCAACAAAGCTTGGGCGCCATCTTGTGCATTTTCTGGGACGCTACATTGGAGTCAGTGACGTGCGGTGAGGTTCATGGCTGGTGAGGCACTGACGTCATCAATGACGTCACCGCTCGTCTCTACTTAGTATTTGAACGGTAAATTCAGCGATTTTGAAAAAAAGACCTAAAACTGTGAAGTTAAATGGACAAGAACTTTAAAGTACAAATCACTAAATACATCTAACTGTTTAATTTATTTTTTCATTCGATATTTACATGACAGCTTTCCTTGATGACAGGTGAGGCACTACCTCACCTGCCTCCACTGACTGCACGTCACTGATTGGAGTCCTGACGGCTTGAATTGATACAGAAGGACTTCTTTAATCGATTGCAAACATTTATGCTTTACTCTTCAGAACTATTTGAATCATATTCATAACTGGATGAGTAACAAGAAAGCCTCTTTTCCGAATCTGAAGCCATTGTTTTGATTCCAGAGCAAGGCAAGACGTCCTTGCGTAACGTCACGAACAAGGGGGCGGGACCTTCTGAAACTCGGCATCTCCGAGTTCATTTTGAAATAGTTTTGGGACACTTTAACTCGTTTTTATTGGTGTTTTGCATTTGACTAAAAATATCAGCCTGAGTGTTTTGGGTATTTTAGATGCTATAAAACGTTTTTCTGACGTCAGTTAGAAAAACAAAAAAAATGTGTCGGTTGTCCTTTAAAGGTTCCAAGAAGAAAAAGAATACAAATTAAAGGCATGTTATGGGGTATATCCAAACACTTGATAGATCAGTCAATTAAATGGTAACTTCAAAGACTTTGTCTATTTTAGTAGAAGTGGTTCTTGGCTTTGCGATAAGAGTAAAACCATGTTGGAGGTAGACTGAAAAGCTGAATACGAGACAGGTGATCAACAGTTCAAGGTCGCCGCTTTCACTGTTTGTTTCCTCTGTATCAGCTGAAGTGCTTACTTTACAGCAAGGATATCCAAAGTCCGGCGTACCCAACATGAGTGGCCTGCTGTAATTTGTTTTGACTTCCTGCTTATTCTTAAGAGAAAAAATAAAAATAGACCCGACCCATATATAAAGTTTCCAAGAAAAAAGTTAAAATATGGCATACTGTTTTTTTTCTTCAATTAAAAAAGGCACATTTTTTTCCAAAGTTTAAAATTGTAAATATAATACAATACCGGATGTACAGTTAGTATTCTCTCATCAGGAATAAAAAAAAAACCAAAATTTTCCTTATAAAACAATTCCCTGATGTGGCAATTTATGATAGTGCTGTATAAACCTATAAATATATAATGTTATCAACATATATAACAAAACAGGTTATAAGATAGCAAAATATACTGTGCATGAACATAACAATACAGTACATCTTGAAAAATATTGAACACAAGATAAAAGCAGTTTATTTCTTTGTAAAATACGAGGCTATTTTAGAGAACTACCTAATACAACTGCTACACTACACTAAACAACACTCGATTTCAACTTTTTTTTCCAACTTACTCTATGTGAAGAAAGGCTCATGGAGCAGAAAAGAGGGAGTCATTGAGACACAAAGACACAATGTTGCTTTGTGTTGCCCATAGTAGTACAAAAGCTTTCCCTCCAGTCATTTTTCCTCTACCTCTGCAAGGCAGCATCTTTTCATCCCCTCATGATGTCCTCCTTTCTGCTTGTGTATGTCCCTTCTCTGCCTAAATGTCCATTTCTTCATTTTCTTATGTCTGAGCCTCGCCCCAGTTTCACAGCTGCGATATTTCGACATTCATCCTTGGCCTTGTTTTCTCCAGCCTTCATGTGCATCCTCTGCATTGTCGCCATCAAGCCGCCAAAATCGTATTGTCTCGTTTTTGTCTTGCTCCACCCCGATCGCCACCAGCTTTATTTCATCACTTTGTCCTCCTTTTTAAATGTGTATATATTTTTTGCATCCTTTTTTCAGTTGCTGCTCTGGTTTGCTGTGATGGGAGCCTGGGTGGTGACAATTTTGCAGTGGGTGGAATGAAGGAGGGCAGATTAGATTATTTCTCCTTTGAAATTTCCATATTTTCCAGTGTATAAAGTTCTACTGTAGTGCCATATAATGTAGTGTGCCCTATATTTGGATAACTTTTATATATTTATATATTCTGATTTTTCTTTCATTCATTGAAGGTGCGCCTTATTGATGGAGAAGAAGCACAAATTTATCAGTTCACGGAAGAGTCAGTGTTTTATTTTCAATGTTTTCACGCTCAGAATGTTCCAAGGGTGTGGTGTTCTAATCAAGAAAACTATGTTTTACTAATGTACCACTTAAATTTGCATATACTCTCACTAAATAGCTTGGCAGAAGGCTGCAGAATTCGGGCATCTGTCATGAATGACTGCGTCTCCTGCCGGCAGTAAAGACAATCTTTCTGGGTCCCAGCCTTCGTCCACAGTGTCCGATCGAACATCTCTGACACTTATATATTGAAAATACACCATTCATTGTAGGTGCGCCTTATACTCTGGTGCGCCTTATACACCGGAAAATACGGTACTTCTTTTTCTTTTCCTCTTCCTTTCATAACTTTGCTGCTGTGAATTGGGAATTTCTCCATTGTGAGGTTATCTTATCATATCTTATATTATCTCATCTAATCTCATTTTATTTTATATTATCTAATAACCCGACATATATCTGTTTTATGTATATCCTACCTACTCTGTAACAATAACGATGAAATCCCATTTGAGGGTTAAAATAAGGCAATAGTTTGCTTGTCTTTGTTTCAGTTTTGTGACTTGAGCATCAAGCAATTCAATAAAGTTTTCACTCTCGACACTGTGCACAAACACTTCCAGTGCTACCTTTGACACGCATGTGAACACAATTGTTTATCCCAAAAAAAAAAAAAAGATGACTTGCCGGTAAATCATTGACAAAGTAATACATGCATTTTGTCAAGCAGCTGATCTTTTCACGAGTCACAATCTGGCAACGGATTGACTGTGAAAAATGAAAACAGGTTTCTCTGACAGCTTGTGGACAGAGAGACACACCTTTTATCACGTGAAAGCTTTGCTATGTGTGTCGAGGAGAGCGTGTGTATGTAAACAAACATTCTACTGTGTGCGTGTATGTGCGTGTGCGTGCGTGTGTGCGTGTGTGCGTGTGAAACAGTGAGGAAGGCTGCGCCACCCTTTGCATAAGCCTGGAGATAAGAGTGAGAGTGAGAAGCCAGCCTCCACCTGTCTCCCAGTACTTGCTAAGTGTGTACACTCCAAATATTTCCATAGCAGGCTTGTACACGGAAATTAAAGACGAAGTGGCCCATAGTGTACAGTATGTATGAGGTTGGGAGGGATGAGGAGAAAAGTTGGGAGTACAGTACACCATGCAAACATGCAACATGAGATTATCGTGGTTGTAGTTTGCTGTTGGGTACTCTGCTATGTAAGCAATATTTTGGGAAATTACAAAAACAAACCTAGATTTTTTTTAATGATTCCTTGAAATAATTTTTATTTCATCCAAAGTAGGCTTTAAGCAATTTATTGGGGCGACATATGATATTGACTGTCAAATTTAGAAAAATTGAAAAACATAATTTTGCTCAATAAAAGTCAATTTAGCTTAATGCTAACAATGACACCAAAATGACTCAATCCTATGACTTTATTATTTGTCAAATTCATTCACTCCCATTCACAAATGTATTCGGGAATTGAAAATATGACGTAAAGCGCCATTCTCAAATTTGTTGGTTTTTTTTTTTTCATGTTTTTTCATGCTTGGGTGCCAATAAAGCGAAGGCCATTGCCTCTGGCAATGATTCTTCTTTTCCACAAGGGGCAGCATTTTCCTTTTTTTTCGATGTTAGCGCGTTGTTCCAGCTTCAGCTGTTGTTAAAGCGCTATATAAACCAATATGTATGTATTGCATTGTATTTTGGACAGCCGCCCTCATTTCAAGCTCATATAACTCCAAACCCATATAATTTAGGAATTAACTTTTTTTCTGATGAAAGAAGAGAGTTTATGGTTTCTTATGCTACATTGAATGTTTACGAATGTTTACGTAGTACTAAAACTCTATATTCTGCGAGTCGTTGAAAAACCTTGGCACTGGAGTGGACACATTTTGTTATTTATTTATTTATTTATTTTAACTTCAAGATGGAGTGGCTGCCTTTCCAGCAGCTCATGTGTTTTGTATTTTGTTTTTCTACTTCATTCTTTCCTTTCCTCTTCCTTTCATAACTTGGCTGCTTTGTTACTTCCGGGTAGAGTGAACGCTGGCGCGAATGGCTGCCGCTGCTCACCCGCACACAAAAAAAAAGTTATTGTTCCGTGACTGTAAAGTGTCCTTGAGGTTATAATTATTATTATTATTATTATTATTATTATTATTATTATTATTATTATTATTATTATTATTATTACTGCACATGCCTGGCAGTGAATGAGTTACTAAATACAATGTTGCTTTAAAATAATTTTTATTTGATCCAAAACAGTTTATTGACGCGGCATATGATATTGACTGTCAAATTGAGAGAAGATCACTTAGCTTAATGCTAACAAACAATGACATAAAAATGACCCAATCTTGAGAAATTATTATTTGTGTCATATATTTAGTGTCCTATGCGCTCCTCCTTCTCACCTTCAGTTCTCATTCTGGAGCCTATGGGGCGTGATGACTTGAGTGGGAAGACCCTCAAGATCACAGACTTCGGCCTGGCCCGAGAATGGCACCAGACCACCAAGATGAGCGCGGCGGGCACATACGCCTGGATGGCGCCTGAGGTCATCAAGCTGTCCCTCTTTTCCAAAAGCAGTGACGTGTGGAGGTGGGTATACTGCCCTCCGCTTTCACTTTGAGAATCACCTTTGAACTTTCCGCTTTGTCTGTTGTCACAGTTTTGGTGTGCTGCTGTGGGAGCTGCTCACCGGCGAGGTTCCTTACAGGGAAATCGATGCCCTGGCCGTGGCTTACGGCGTGGCCATGAACAAGCTAACACTTCCCGTCCCGTCGACATGCCCTGAACCTTTTGCTCAGCTCCTAGTAGGTAAGCTGGACTACCTCACCACTGCATAAATAGCAGTACTGTACAGAGTGTGTAAGGCGAAAAGTGTGTATCCCAAAAAATAATTTCCCATAGGAAACCATTAAAATGAGAATAATCTGTTCCCAGGTCCCCATAAAACATAATTTTCATCTTTCTAATTTCCTAAGCCTTAAAACTATACAAAATATACCTTATTTTATGTATAATAAATGTACTATGGTATTATAATTAAAGAAATAAACTGTACTGTATAATAAAGTCATTTAATTTATCTTTGTGATGGTCGTTGATGGCTTGATGGAATGGAGTGGCTGGTTTACTCAGCATGAAACACTTGATGAGGAACGTAACCTTCTTTCACCATCTTGAGGAATGATCCTTTGTAGGTGCTTTCACTGTGATAATTTTATCTATTTCCTCATCAATTGTGTTCTGTTTAGCTGGGTTGATAGGTATTTGATAGGTAATGACACATCACTCATTGAGTCAGCTCCGTGTCTATCCCTGAAAAAGTTCATATGCCAAGATAAAATTTGCATAAATTTATTGTTCTTAAACCGAAAAGTTCATAAGCCAAGGGGTTCGTAAACCAAGGTATCACTGTATTGCTGATTTGATGGATGAACTATGAGGTAAACACAGGTAACATCCGACTTACGACCTAGTTCCGTTCCGACCGGTCGTAAGTCACAATGGTCGTAAGTCGAAATCCATTCAAAATGTTGAAGAGAGACTCGGAGGCTAAATGACTCGCAAACTCAGATGCCATCACACGGTCAATTGTTGTGTGAGAGTGAGATGCCAGGTGTAGAATTAAAATTTTAAAAATAGGGTCTGGAGGTTGTGGTCGTAAGTCGAGCTGGTCGTAAATCGGATGTTACCTTTATACGCTGAAGACAACCAAGACCAAAATAAGTTTAACACCCCTGACGTGAGTTTTTCTGTTGTCCCGCAGAGTGCTGGAGCCCGATCCCCCACAGTAGGCCCTCCTTTACAAGTATCCACCGCCGGTTGCTGGCTATTGAGCAGTCGGCCATGTTCCAGATGCCCCTTGAGTCCTTCCATTCCTTGCAGGAAGACTGGAGGCTGGAGATCCAGCAGATGTTTGACGAGCTACGGGCCAAAGAGAAGGTACATCCCCCCCAATTTTACCTTGACACTACATTATACGTATGTCTGAGGGACTCACCCTAGCAACTTTCAGCATATGGATGTATCAAAAGACCTGAGAACGAAAGTGACAAAAAAATGTCTATCATGTCTCCCCAGGAGTTGAGGTCTTGGGAGGAGGCACTCGCCCGTGCGGCCGAGGAACAGCGAGAGCAGGAGGAGCAGCTCAGGAGACGAGAGCAGGAGCTGGCCGAGCGCGAGATCGACATCGTGGAGCGCGAGCTTAACATTATCATCCACCAAATGTACCAGGAGAAGCCCAGAGTGAAGAAGAGGAAGGGCCATTTCAAGAAGAGCAGGTTGCTCAAGCTGTGCAGGGATGGTAACAGCATCAGCCTGCCCTCTGGTGGGTGCTACCATTTCTTCTACCCCAGCAAACAGCAATATATATATATTTTTTTGCTAATGATGTAAAGCTGTATCGTCTCAAAAATGTCTTTCAAATTCAACAAAATCACTCATGTTTTATCATTTTATTTTCATATTTGTATTTATTTTATTATACTTTTTTTCTTGATTTACACAACTTAATTGCCTCTGTCCGCCTGGGCTCCCTGAGACTGATGAGCAAAAACACAACAGAAAATGGCTTGATACTGTTATATCGATATTTTTTCGGACTCCCTTGAATATCGATATAACGAGACTTTACTGTATATATATATAGATAGATAGATAGATTCCTTGCTTTCTACCTATCTGGCCATGCATCCATCCATCCATCCATCTATTTATTAGATATGATGTGATACCGGTCTATATACAATTCTATTCACCATCTATCACTCCAGCACATCTCATGTCCTTAGAGAGAAAAAAAAAGAAAATATCAGACTTTTTGGTGTAACATTTATCGTAACATTTATGTTGCTGTGCATTCATGTGTTCAAAGGCTTTGAGCACAAAATCACGGTGCAAGCGTCCCCCAGCGTGGACAAAAGGAAGACACAGGGCAGTGAAAGCACCACGCCGCCTGCAAGCCCAGGCGTCATTCCTCGCCTTCGAGCCATACGATGTGAGAAATGAAACTTGCCTGTATCCACTTCTTGCATGTTAGAAATATTATTTTCAAGCTATCTACAACCACACTTAAAAAACTCTAACTAATTATAAAATAAATATTGTGGTGACGTAGATAGAAAAATGAAAAATGAAAAAAAAAAACAGTTTTTTTCTTGTACCATTGAGTTGAATATAACCCAATTTTGGTCAAAAATAGATCTACAAAGGTCAACCGTTTGTGTTGTTATGTGTAAATCCACCTCATAAATGTGTACAAAACATCTGGGAAAAGCTAGGTAACTTGTGAAAAATTGACGCAAGTAAGTTTTAGTTTTTTTCTTTTACTCAAGTTGGGTTCATTGTTGTGGTTTTTTTACCTTGTGTAATCAATATATGCAGATTTTTTGGAAGCCAATTTAATGTCAAGCACAGTTTACTTACAAATATGTTTTACTTCAAATTTAAAGGACACCCGACGCCTCCGGACAAGTTGTGTCCATAATTTGTAAAATCACTTCAAATGACTTCGACTGAGCGTATTTTACAAAGATTACACCGCATATAGCTATAGTTTACGTTTTAAAACTCGCGCTGAATATTCCGGAAGTCTTGTTTTCGAGTTGATGACGATGCCTGACGTGACGGAACGCCCCTGACAGAGAAAGCGACACACAATGCATTATGGGTACCTTGTTTGGTCTGAATAATTCGTGTTGATCCATGTTGATGGCGTAATTAGAAGGAAAACACATAAATAACTCAATGGTGAATCGTGTGTTGTACCAAGACTATTATTTGATATTCGCTGACACAAATTCCCAGCAGACAAATATAGCCCATTTCCAACGGAGCTCTGGCGCCATGTTCTGCATTTTCTGGGACGCTACACATCAGTCTTGATGCCTCAAAATGGCACGGAAAAAATTCTTTAATCGATTGCAAACATGTATGCTTTCCTCTTCAGAACTATTTGAATCATATTCATAACTGGATGTGTAACAAGAAAGCATATTCTCCGAATCTGAAGCCATTGTTTTGATTCACTAGCAATGCAAGACGTCTTGACGTGACGTCACGAACTGGGGGCGGGACTTTCTGAAAATGCCCAATTCGCAGCTCAATATTTTGCAGATTTTGGACATTTTAAGTCATTTTTATTGGTGTTTTGCATTTGACTAAAAATATCATACTGCGTGTTTTGAGTATTTTAGATGCTATAAAACGTTTTTCTGATGTCAGTTAAAAAAACAAAAAAAATGGTGTCGGTTGTCCTTTACGTATAACCGAAACATTTTAGGTCAAGAAAAATAATCACCTTTTGGTTTAAAAGCCTCCAATTTGCTTCAATTTGACTCAACTTTGTGTGATTGAGACAGTAACCCCGAGTGACAGCAACAAGACATGGGGCCGCAGCGCCGTGTGCAAGAAGGAAGACATTTCGGCCGGCAAGAAGAAAGGACGCACGTGGGGACCCAGCTCGACCCACCAGAGGGAGCGAGTCGGGGGAGAGGACAAGTAAGTGAACTCAAATATTTGAATACACATTGCCAAGCACTAATCAACATGATATCTATATAAATAATAATAATAATAATAATCATCATCATCATAATAATACATTTCATTTCTAAGCGGCTTTCAAAACTCTCAAGGTCACTTTACAGTCACAGGATCCGCTCTGTGGGTGAGTAGCGGCAGCCACACCCGCCAGCGTTCACTCAACCCCGAAGTAACTCAAATAGATAGAAAGCTAGCTAGCTAATAGCTAATAGATAGGCAGCTACCCACAGAATATTGAGTTTTAGGACGACATAAACATTCAATGCAGCGTAATAAAGTGTAGACTCTCTTCTTTCATCAGCAAATAAGAGTTAATTCCTAAATGATATGGGTCTGGAGTTATATGAGCTTGAAATGTGGGCGGATGTCCAAAATATAATGCTATGCATACATATTGGTTAGTATAGCACTTTAATAACAGCTGCAGCTGGAACAAAGCGCCAACATGGAAATGCTGTCTCCTATTGGAAGGAAAAAAAATGTCAGAGGTCTGACCAGCGCTTTGAATGAGTTAAGATCAAATATAAATGAATATGGCCTTTTTTTCAGACTGAAATCACTAAGCGAGGGCAGCAAAGTGTGGTCATCCAGTGCTCCAAACCTTGGAAAATCCCCCAAGCACGCACCAATGACAGTGGGCTTCTCTAGCCTCAGTGAAATGGGTAAGTCGCTTATTCGATTTGAAACCCAAGAGGGGACCTTGGGTTCCTCAATCCTCCACTTTGTCATTCAGAGGAGTGTTGCGAATTGGAAGAATCGCCGGGTTCTCTGCAGCCCTCCGAGACTAGCAGCAACGATGCGGCCGATGACTCTGGTTCCCTGTGGAGCACCCCGGGTTCCGGCATGGCCACTGTCAACATGGGCTCATCCAGCGCCAGCTCCACTCAGGGTTACGTGGGAACGGGGTTCGCTCTGAGTCACCATGACTCACTAAGACGCTGCGGACAAAGGAAGAAGAGTGACATGCTGCTGTTGGGTTGCGCTTCGCTGCTGGCCTCGGTGGGTCTAGGCCAAGACCTGTTGCAATTGGGTAGACTGCAGGTAAGGAATATACTACAGCAGGGGTGTCAAAGTCATTTTTTGCCGCAGGCCGCATTGTAGTTATGGTTTCCTCTCAAGGGCCGTTATGAATTTGGGGAACCCATTAGAATGTTTAAATCCCTTCAAATATTACATATAGAGCACACAGCAAATTAATGAATAACTCGTTTTCAAATCTGAAGTCAAGAATAATTACTTTTATTGTGGTTGACATCCAAAAATATGAAATTTTGGCTCAGATTTTAGCAACCATCATGGAATTTAACAAGTTTGATTTGCTTTCGCGGGCCGAAAAAAATGATGTGGCGGGCCGGATTTGGCCCGCGGGCTTTGACTTTGACACCTGTGTACTACAGTGATACCTCGGTTTACGAAACCCCTTGGCTTACGAACGTTTCGGTCTACGAACGTTACATTTATGAACATTTTACCTTGGCATACAAACTATTTTTCGGGATACACATGGAGCTGCCGCAATGAGTGATGTGTGGTCCTCTATTCCCCGGCCCCAGTCTTCGATTAAAGCCACGTGATTGGTCAGGGGGGAGGGGGGTTGGGGTTACAGACAGACAGAGAGTGAAGCCATTCTCCAAAAAAGAAAATGGCTGCCGAAATTTTTTTTTATCCTATATTCCCGCCCCCAGTCTTCAGTTAAAGCCACGTGATTGGTCGAGAACGCAGCAGTGAGGGGAAGTGGTTTAAACATTAAAGAGACAGGCAGACGACAGAGAGAGTGACAAAATGAGAGTCTACGGTTTCAAACGGTGTATTGGGTGTTTTTGTGGTCCTAAAACTCAGTATTCTGTGGGTCCTGGAATTTGAGTGAAAATGACAAAAACCATGGCACTAGAGTGAACACATATTTTGCACATTGTCTGGCAGTGAATGAGTGAATAACAGCCTGGGTCATGATTTAAAAATGAAATTACCCCCCATAATTTTTTTGTGGGGTAATTTCTGATTGTATATTATGCGGTTGTACAGGTGCAGTTACGGGGGTGACTGTTTCGAAAGTGTTGACATGTTGTGGTTGTCCTCGTCAGGTACTTCAGGATGAACAGGACACAAGAGACGAACAGAGGAAGAAGAAAGAAAATCTTTTCCAGCGCACGGGACGTTTCCGTCGCAGCACATCGCCCCCCAGTAGAAATCTCTCTTTGTCACTCTCCCGCCATCACGATTCCTCGCTGCCCTCCCTGGATCCTTCTCCTTCCATTACGCTGCTGTCCTTGTCCTCCCTGTCTGACTGTAATTCCACCAAGTCCCTCCTTCCCTCCCATCTTGACGACTACCCCTTGACGCCGGGCAAAATGCGGGTCCCGCTCCCGACGGGATCCTCCCTCAATCCGCTGTTGGACTTGCGGACAGAAAGTTTCAAGAAGGAGCCCAACCAGTCTCTCACGCCGACCCACGTTTCTGCCACCATGGCAGTCAATAGGGGGCACAGACGCACCCCATCAGATGGCGCCATACGACCCCGGGCGCAGACTCTTGTCCACCGCCGGACGCCATCTGACGGAAGCGTGCCCATGCCCCCTCCGACTGGGGGTCCTGTCATCAGAGCAAATAAAGGTAATGTGCAATCTTTATTTTATTTTTTTGTCTATTGAATAAATCCTGCAGGACATTTTGCTTTGTCTTAGAGCAGACATTGGCAAACTATGAAAACCTTTTAGGCTTTTATTACTTTTTAACTTAGGCTTTTTAAAACTGATGAACTTGTCCAAATTATAGTAAAAACAGTGTTTGAAACTCATGACAAAAAGTTAGCGGACACCAGGGCAGACAACTCTGAAAAGTTGCCTGCCCCATATTCCGGGTATCCGCGAAATAGTATGTAAATGCCATATCTTGCATATTCCTTGAGACAAATTTATTAACTCATAAGGTCTTTTTTCACGTTTGAAAGACAGTTAATAAATTGGGTCGTAGTGTTCTGACTGTGCTATGAGGTTTGCACACACGACATTTAATGTTTTAGTATGCTCCTGGCCCCTCTGTCAAGTCTTAGAACCCATTGTGGCCCGAGAGTCAAAAAGTTTTCCCACCCCTGTCTTAGAGCAATGTGAGAATGGGATCTTAACTCATTCACTGCCAGGGTTTTTGTCATTGTCACTTGAATTCCAGGACCCACAGAATATTGAGTTTTAGGACGACATCAACATTCAAGTGTTAGAAACTTTAGACTCTCTTCTTTCATCCGAAAAAAAAGAGTTAATTCCTAAATTATATGGGTCTGGAGTTATATGAGCTTGAAATGAGGGCGGATGTCCAAAATACAATGCAATACATACATAATGATTTAGTATATAGGGCTTTTAACAACAGCTGAAACTGGAACAAAGCGCTAACATGGAAAAGGGAAATGCTGCCCCATTGTGGAAAAGATAAAACATTACTAGAGGCCATTACCAGCGCTTTATCGACACCCAACCATGATAAAACAAAATCCGAAAAAATTCGGGAATGGCGCTCGACGTCATATTTTCAATTCCCGAATAAATTCGTGAATGGCAGCAAATGAGTTAAGGAAAGAGACAGGGACCCAATATGCTTTCTTATTCTTGCTCTGAAGCAAAAGATTGCATGAAACATTAAAGAGACAGGCAGACGACACAGAGAGAGTGAGAAAACACACACACACACACTCACGAAAGGGAGACGACAGAAGAACTTGAAACAAGAAAACAAAGGTGAAAAAAAAAACAAAAGTGAAATGGTGAGAAATGGATAGAAAACAGTAAAATTTGGACTCGTTTCAACTTTGATAGTTCAAAGGCTGAGTGTAGACTGCAAGGTTTAAATATCCCATCAATCAGGCTCCACAAAGAAGCCACACAAGCCATCTGTACACTTGATGCAAAAAGCTATCAACCCAGCTAAACAGAACACAATTGATGAGGAACTAGATAAAATTATCACAGTGAAAGCACCAACAAAGGATCATTCCTCAAGATGGTTAAAGAAGAAGGCTACGTTCCTCATCAAGTGTTTAATGCGGATGAAACCGGCGGCCACTCCATTCCATCAAGCCATCAACGACCATCACAAAGGTAAATAAAACCACTTTATTATATAGTACAGTTTATTTCTTTAATTATAATACCATAGCACATTTATTATACATAATATAAGGTATTTTTTGTGTAGTTTTAAGGCTTAGAAAATGAGAAAACAGAAAATTATGTTTTATGGGGACCTGGGAATGGATTATTCTCATTTTAATGGTTTCCTATGGGAAATTATTTTTTGGGATACACACTTTTCGCCTTACACACTCTGTCTGGGAACCAATGAAGTTCGTAGGCCAAGGTATCACTGTATACGATTGGCCATAGAAGGCCAATTTTATTCAAAAAATAATAATTATGAGCATAAAAATGTTAATTTTAGGAAAACAAAGTCTGCCTGCTGTGCATGACTTGCAAAGCCTCTTTTGATTTGTGACGATGCAGGTGTACTGGATACCTTGGACATCCCTCGCTTGCCAGACCCCTCGGCCCTCTTCCCTCTCCCCCAACGCCGAAAGGCCCCCGCACCTCCCGGTCCGGCCCCCCTTTGCCTCATCAGCCCCCTGGAGCGACCCAAGACACTGGAATTCGCCGCCCGTCCCCGGCCAGCTCCGACCCGGGTGGACCATTGGAAGCCGGGTTCTCTGTTCGGGACCCTGAACGCCTCACCGGGTCGCGGTATCAAAGGCCCGCCAGGATCGAGAGACGGCGGGAGCGGCGCCGCGAGGCCCAACCTGATGGACATGGATGTGGAAGGGCAGAGTTTGGACCATACGGTACCTCTATGCGGGAAGATGCAGCCCACCGCCCTCTGCGGGCAACAGTACACATAGCCACAGTCGTTTTTTGTACCGAAAACAAGCGATGATCACATTTATTGGAAGCCATCCCCTCGACTAAAGTGTAAAGACCACCTTTCATTCTCCCGATGAGCTCAACTACCGGTTAAAAGCCTCAAACAAACTCAACTCACACTAAATCTGCTTGCGACATTCCCACAGAACTGTTCCTTTTCTTCATCCATGTGGTGTCTCTTTCCACATTCACCTTCTGTGTGTTGTGCACCACCTACCAAAGGACTTGTAGTATCATAAACCACATCACAACCCCCCCCCCCCCCCCCCCATCCACAACCCGCCCCCATCATGTCATGCAAGGGTGTGAAAAGGCATTTCTTGAGGGTCACAACGGTTAACAACATTGAGCCACTGAGACTGAGAGTGGGCTGACTCCATTTTGAAGGATTTATTTGTTGGACTTTTCCAGTGTAATAATAACTTTTAATGTATAAGACAAAATTGAAAACTGACATTTGTGTTAAATTCTGCCTTGAACCCCAAATTTTAAACACTTAGCCCATTTTAAAACCCTCAATTAATTTTTTACCCCCCCCCCCCCCCCCCCCCCGAACATGCCTTAAACCTAATTAACTCATTCACTGCCATTCACGAATTTATTCAGGAATTGAAAATATGAAGTGGAGCGCCATTCCCGAATTTGTTCGGGCGACAGTAAATGACTTAGTAGGAGGGAAAAAATTGCATTTTACAGGAATAAAGTAGCAATGTTGTCATCAAGGGGGAACCCAAAATCTACAAAAAAAAATATATAATTAAGGAACTGATTTTCCCATGTGAAAAATGGAATCAAAATACCCTAGACCAGGGGTTGGCAACCTATGGCTCGCGAGCCATATGTGGCTCTTTTGATGATTGAATCTGGCTCGCAGATAAAACTAAATACATATTGTCGCTTTTTTTGCTGTTCATTTGCTGTTCGGGCTGCAGTTGGCAGAAAGTGCAATTTTGATTGGATGATACTGACCTAGGTGTCATTCAGTCGAAACAGGTAAACGCCCCCTTTTGAATAAGCCCAACGAGTAAAAAAAAGATGACGAGTATTGCACGCTTCAGGTTGAATATACCGACGGATTTGCCTTTGTGGAGGGAAAAAAAAATAATTTGCAATGAAACAATATCATCAACGAAACAGTCGGATGTCAGACAAACCCCATGCTAACGTTTAGCATCACTATACTTCTGGGAGAGACAGCAGAAAGCAAGTGTGGAAGCTAATGAGCCGTGTGCAGGCTAGCTAGCAGTTACTTCGCGGTTGGACCTGGCATTTTGATAGTTTGGCTGGATTTTTACCAAGCATGAGAAACAGAAAATCCTGACACCTGGTCCAGACTATTTTCCTCTTTCTTAAAAAAAAAAAAAAAAACCCTAAATTGACTTCTACTTCAATTTGTAATTTAGGTAGCCTAAATTCTCAAATATTCTCAAAATATTGCCTTTTTGACCCTCTACATCAGGGGTGTCAAAGTCATTTTTTGCCGCGGGCCACATTGTAGTTATGGTTTCCTCTCGAGGGCTGTTATGAATTTGGGGAACCCATTAGAATGTTTAAATCCCTTCAAATATTACATATAGAGCACACAGCAAATGAATGAATAACTCGTTTTCAAATCTGAAGTCAAGAATAATGACTTTTATTGTGGTTGACATCCAAAAATATGAAATTTTGGCTCAGATTTTAGCAATCATCATGGAATTTAACAAGTTTGATTTGCTTTCGCGGGCCGAAAAAAATGATGTGGTGGGCTGGATTTGGCCCGCGGGCCTTGACTTTGACACCTGTGCTCTACATCCACAACCCTCACAATCTTTTCGCCAAAATAGAGAACGTCTTAAACAGAATCATCTCTTCTGTGCATCACTTGGCCTGACAGCATGGATGCATCATGACCTTTTGAGACAAGTGCAACATACAACGTCAGCCTCATGGAACCCCCCCGAGACCCCCCCCCCCCATTCCCAGCGGCACTTTCGAAGCCTTGTTGACTGACCACTTGCAGCTGACAAATCACTTTGGACTTGTTGCACTACTGCGCAAATAAGGGATTGAGTGTGTTTGACCATGTCTGTGTGTGCGTGTGTGTGTGTGCGCGTGCGCGTGTGCGTGTGTGTGTGTGCGTGTGTGTGTATATGATTAGTCTTGTGAGGACCACTAACATTTTATACCATACGTAGTGAGGACATTTTTGACAAGTGAGGACCTTTTGGCCGGTCCTCACAAGTGTTTCATTCTAAAGGCTTCGAGAGGGTCTATATATGCACCTGTTAAAGTTTCAGAAAGGTCCTCACAAATTCACCCAAAATGAAATTTTTGGTGTGTATTTTCATTTCACTTGGATACACACACTTTTTACTCACTGTGTGTGTTTATGTGTGTGTGTGTGTGTGTGTGTGCGTCGTTAATGAGAGGAAAAAGTTGATACCACAAAAAATAAAACGTTATTATAACCAAATTCACTACAGCGGTGAGGACTTTGAATGTACCCATTCAGAAACCTCACTCCTGCAGTTGTTTCAGTTTCAAGTCCACTTTATTTCTTTGTTTTTAAAGAAATTGAAGTGGGAAATGGGGTGACATTTAGTGTTCATATGTAACACTAGTTCTTCTCTAAACGTATCAGCAATGGTGGTCCTCACTCCTTATCTGGAGTTATCCGGACCTCACAAAACCATTGAAACAGGACTGTGTGTGTGTGTGTGTGTGTGTGTGTGTGTGTGTGTGTGTGTGTGTGTGTGTGTGTGTGTGTGTGTGTGTGTGTGTGTGTGTGTGTGTGTGTGTGTGTGTGTGTGTGTGTGTGTGTGTGTGTGCGTGTGTGTGTGTTGTATGGGGCAACCTCCCTGTGCTGATGACTATTTATTAAGATTAAATTGTTCCTATTGGGTATAATTATTGTTACAGTGCTTTTTTGTCCGTGTACATATTTAATACGGGTGTGAAAATGAGACTAAAAAGTGTCACGTGATGGTTGCAAGATGAATAAATAGGAAGAAAAATGCTTCAGTCTCATTCATAAATGTTCTATCGGATCATGCAGCTCCCCTGAAATAATATTTCCTGTTCTTTCATAATATGTAGTACCACAAAGTGTTGTCTGGGTGGCGCCAGTGTGTGCGATGAGGTCATGTTTTTCAATGTATCAGGGAGAAAAGCTCTTCGGGTATCTTGGTTTACAGTCGAGTGGAGTGTGTATTCAGGCTGGAATATAAATAATATCCCTCGCACTGTTAGAAGATCCTAATGCTTTGAGTCTCTGTTTTGAAGCCCAAAAATCTGAGTTTACAACCTTAATTTAGAACCTTGAAAGCATAACCTTGCAATTAAACCTTCAAAATAGCTTCAAGATCTAATTGAGTGCCTTAATCCTAAGCATGTAGACAGCATGATATCATCTTGTCCTTTTTTCTATCAACTGATCTCTACTAAATATACCTCAGGAGCACAAACCCAAATTTGAAACCATAATTTTGCCTTTATAGCTAAGGGCCAGTTTGAAACATTAATTTCAAACCATAACACAAGCTTCAAACCCCTGTTTTGAAACCTATCCCAGGTCTCGAACCTGAGTTGGGTTTCAAATTAAACCCCATTGCAATACCCTGAAAACCCAGACGAAGGCTAAAAACCTTGTCTTGAAGCCCCTAACTTGAAACCCTGACTCAAAAATTAAATAATAATACATTTTATTATTGAAAGTGCCTTTCAAAACTCTCTAGGCCACTTTGTATAGACATACAATACAATACAATACAATAAACTACATCCTAATTTATATTGCACTTTCACAACAGCTGCATCTGTAACAAAGTGTTGCACGTAGTCAACACAAAGCAATAATAAACAACAGGAACATAAAAACATGGCCAGTTGTGCAATTTTAACGACTTTTGCTATGATGTTTGAGTACAAGACAAACAGTTAATTACGTGAGGCAGTTCTACATGAAAGAGGAGAGGATGAAAGCCTCTATTTCACCAGTGGATCAGAGACATCATGGTGGAATGTACATGTCTGTTACAAGCTAAGTTTTGAAAGCAAAACCTTAACCTTGTATACCCATTGGAATCCAAACTAACATTACGTCCCATCGTTTCGCACGTGTTGCCATCACCAATCAAACGCCCTTCTAGACTCTGACCAGTTGCCTAGCAACCTGCTCGCTGCCATGGTGACCCTAATAAAGGAAACTACAAAGAAAAAGATGGGGGACCCAAAAAAAAAAAAGAGGGATGATGGCGCCTGGAAATGGAACAGAAGCGAAAATAAAAAAGACCAACACATACACACTCGCACGCACACACAAGGAAGCAGGTGAGCCTTGAATAACGACACCATTTTTTTCTTTCCTAACTGACATCAGAAAAACGTTTTATAGCATCTAAAATACCCAAAACACACAGGCTGATATTTTTAGTCAAATGCAAAACACCAATAAAAATGACAAAGTGTCCCAAAACTGCCACAAAATGACCTCGCAGATGCAGAGTTTCAGAAGGTCGCTTGTTCGTGACGTCACGCAAGGACATCTTGCCTTGCTCTAGAATCAAAACAATGGCTTTAGATTCAGAGAAGATGCTTTCTTGTTACTCATCCAGTTCTGAATATGATTCAAATAGTTCTGAAAACTACTTCAAAATGACCTCAGAAAGTTTCAGTTTCAGAAGGTCCCGCCCCCTCATTCGTGATGTCGAAAACAATGGCTTAGGAGAGTTCAGATTCGGAGAAGATGCTTTCTTGTTACTCATCCAGTTCTGAATATGATTCAAATAGTTCTGAAGAGGAAAGTATAAATGTTTGCAATCGATTAAAGAAGTCCTCCTGTATCAATTCGAGCCGTCAGGACTCCAATGTAGCGTATACCAGAAAATGCACAAGATGGCGCCCATGCTGCGTTGGAAATGAACTGATTTGTCTGCTGGGAATTTTTGTGTCAACTAGTATCAAATAGTAGTCTTGGTGCAACACACAACAATTCGCCATCGCGTTATTTATGTGTTTTCCTTCTAATTTCTAATTTCGCCATCACTATTCTTCACTTCAAATTTGAAAACTAGTTATTCATTAACTCATTCACTGCCAGATGTGCAAAAATGTGTCCACTCCAGTGCCAGGGTTTTTGTCATTTTCACTTGAATTCTAAGACCCACAGAATATTGCGTTTTAGGAGTGCATAAACATTCAATACAGCGTTAGAAACCTTAGACTCTCTTCTTTCATCAGAAAAAATAGTTAATTGCTAAGTGATATGGGTCTGAACTTATATGAGCTTGAAATGAGGGCCGCTGTCCAAAATACAATGCAATACATACATATTGGTTTATTTAGTGCTTTAACAACAGCTGAAGCTGGAACAAAGCGCTAAAATGGGGAAAAAAAGGAAATGCTGCCTCCTCTTGGAAGGGAAAAACATGGATGGATATAATGAAACAAAAAATAATAATCACAGAAGTCGGGAATGCTTTGCAATAATCTATATTCATTGACAATTGACAGTTTATACATCAAATTTACACAGGACATACATGTTAGAAGAGATGACTTAACAGGGACTGGGTGAAGACCAAAGGGGGCTGGGGACCGATGAAACGGGAGGGGAGGGGGTCTTCTCACTCAGTGTGCTTTCTGCTGTTGACTTGGCCAAACGGGACAACCTGTCCTTGTTTCGTGTCCACCACAGTAGTGATTTCTGCAGGGTGGGATTGTGCGACGTTTGCAAAGAAATACAGACTTTCACAGTCTTTGTGTGCAGTAGAGGAATTCCTTGCTTTTTGGTCCACTTTGGTAGCCATAATATTGTTCAAAACACAGCTCAAATTTGCCCCCTTGCTAATGAGTTTTCCACAGTTATCAAAACTGCGCATCTTTTTTGTTGTTGTTGTTGTTGTTTTGACTTAAAGATGGCGCCGTGAGTGTGGCTGTCTTTACAGCAGCTTGTGTATTTTGTTTTTATTCTTCCTTTCCTTTCCTCTTCCTTTCATCACTTTGCTGCTGTAAAATATAAATGTCTCCACTGCGAGACGAATAAAGGCTAATCCAATCCAATCCAAAATAAAATAATTCAACTCAGTAAAAATGGCGGACTGGTTCGCATTGCCTCTTGCTTAAGTCAAAAAACATGTGATGAGCAACTTTTTGATATTAAGCTCTAAATGTCATTATGATAAAGTTGACACATACAACCCCAACCATACACGATCAAAGCAATAAACACACACCAGATTGGTATATGTCTTCGAATTCGAACACCAAAAGATTTGTTTTTGTTTTTGAGTCAGTTATAATAATAATAATAATAATAATAATACATTTCATTTATAAGCGCCTTTCAAAACTCTCATGGTCACTTTACAGTCACAGGATAAGTTGTTCTGTGGGTGAGCAGCGCCAGCCACCTGTGCCAGCGTTCACTCAACCCGGAATAACTCAAATAGATAGAAAGCTAGCTAGCAAGCAAGCATATAGATAACTAATAAATAGCTAGCTAGATAGCTAACTCGCTAAATAGCTAATAGTTAGCAAATAGTAAATATCGAGCTATGTAGCCAGCTAGATAGCTAACTAGCTAAATAGCTAATAAATAGCAAATGGCTAGCTCGCTATGTAGCCAGCTAGATAGCTAGCTAGATAGCCAGCTAGATAGCTACAGACCTCATGGGACCTCATATTCAGCATTTTCTCATGATAGTACCTCTTTAAAATTTCAATGTATTTTTTTCTTGATAACAGGAAAGTCAGGTTGAAGTTGATTCATCGATAACATTATTGATATTTTTTTAACTACAGCCGAGGAGTCCCCAACATTTTTTTTTGTACTAATGACAGGTTTTTCGATGTAGGCCATCTTTTGAGTCTTTGTAAACCTTTTGGTATTTCTTTTTTTTGGACCATAAATTCAAGACAGAACATAAGCAAAGTTTTTTCGCGCTAATGACGCTACGGATGACTGCACACTTTAGGACAGGTGTGGGCAAATGTTTGTGCAAGAAAAAAAATCATACAATTAATTTACCCATTAGTTCATGGTATGTAACAGTATAACAGTGGCATGCAGAATTGCGGGGGAGTTCGTGGGAGAATCAGTCAATTAATTTAAAAAAAAAAGTCATGGATAAAACATGTATTTTGGTCCGTAAAAGTTGGTTGGTCCGTAGTTGGTCCGTAAAAAAAAAGGAAAATATAAGATACACGTATGTTGCTCTAGTCACAGGATCAGTTTTTTTGTGGGTGAGCAGCGGCAGCCACACGCGCCAGCGTTCACTCAAACTGGAAGTAACTCAAATAGATAGAAAGCTAGCTAGCTAGCTAATAGATAGCTAGCTATGGCAAGCTCTTTATCGGCACCCAAGCATGAAAAAAACAAAACCCGAACAAATTTGAGAATGGCGCTCTATGTCGTATTTTCAATTCCCGAATAAATTTGTGAATGGCAGTGAATGAATTAATAAACCACTTCAAGAAGAAAATAGCTACTTTAAAGGACAACCGACGTCACTTTTTTGTTTTTTAACTGACACCAGAAACACGTTTTATAGCATCTAAAACACGCAGTATGATATTTTTAGTCAAATGCAAAACACCAATAACAATGACTTCAAGTGTCCAAAATCTGCAAAAAGTTGAGCTGCGAGTTGGACATTTTCAGAAAGTCCCGCCCCCAGTTCGTGACATCACGCCAAGACGTCTTGCATTGCTAGTGAATCAAAACAATGGCTTCAGATTCGGAGAATATGCTTTCTTGTTACACATCCAGTTCTGAATATGATTCAAATAGTTCTGAAGAGGAAAGCATACATGTTTGCAATTGATTAAAGAATTTATTTGTGCCATTTTAAGGCAACATTGGGGGAAAATCTCTCAAAAAAGAGGCACAAAATGGCGACCTCCTGTGGCCACCTCCGTTTCCACAGGCTGATAAATTCTTTATATGGCGCTTGGACGCCCTCTTCTGGCCTTCTGACTTATTTTAGGTGCAACACGAGGTCCCCAGACCAAACAAGTCCAGCAAAATATATTGACGTGATGGAAGGACCGCTACAATGCGTCTTTTTTACGGTCAAGGGCGGTCCTTTAGTGACGTCACATACGGACTCGTCACCAACTCAAAAACAAGACTTCCTGAATATTCAGCGCGAGTCTTAAAACATAAAATATAGCTATATGCGGTGGAATCTTTGTAAAATACGCTCAGTAGAAGTCATTTGAAGCCATTTTACAAATTATGGACACAACTTGTCCGGAGACGTCGGTTGTCGCTTTAATGTCACAAACAGATCCAAACGCTTTGCCCACCCCTGTTTTCGATGGACAATGAAAACAGATTACAGACACTCAAATTAGCCCTTAATTCTGGAAAAAAAAGTCCAAGAAAGTATGCTGAAAGGGCCTGAACGAGCCTTCCAGGGGTGTTGCATGTACAATCAAATCAGATGATGATCTTGATATGTGTCCTACGCCTCAAAGAGCCAATCTTGACCCTCCAAAAGGCTTCCATGCACACACAAAGAAGGCAGAGAAAACAAAACGCTTTTTGAAAACTATCAACCGAGTCACGTAAATGTTTGTTAATCACTAGTTTCTTTTGAGGAGAAGGGGGTGTATGTCATATCGCAGTTTTCTTTTATTTAATTTTTTTGATAAAGAAAAAAGACCCACAGCACCTGATGGCATGAAGGAGTTTGGAAAAAACAGCAAGTTCAGATCATCTCTTACAATTGTGTCCCTGCTGCGAAGGGTCTGTGAGACTATGGAGTAACGTTGGATTGGGTTGGAGGGTGGTGCGAGACCCTAAGCAAAGGGGTGGCGGGGGAAGGGGGGGGGGTCAGCCTTGCGTCTCTTTGCTGAGCTCTCGCTCCCGCTGGCCGCTCTTGCTCATTTTCATTTCCGTCAGTTGGATGTAGCGCAGCACGTTGGTATCTGAAGGAGAAGAAAGCAACAAGGTTTTCGTATCAGTTCAAAAATGACTTGAATGCATTTTACTTTGGAGTCAGCCAGACAATCCTCCATTAAGTGTGTCCAGTTGGTCCAGAATACTGCTGCTTGCCTCTTGTCTCGTAATTTCTACTTCAGCTTCTCACTTGACATTTTACAGGTCTTTTTAATTCATTCACTGCCAGACAATGTGCAAAAATGTGTCCACTCCAGTGCCAGGGTTTTTGTCATGGTCACTCTAATTCCAGGACTCACAGAAGATTGAGTTTTAGGACTACATAAACATTCAATGCAGCATTAGAAACCTTAGACTCTTCTTACTGCATTGTTATTATTATCTGGCTGGCTAGCGAGCTTTCTAGCTGGCTAGCATCTCTCTGTATATCTATTAGCTGTATAGCTAGCTAGCTTTCTAGCTAGCTAGCTATTACCTATTTATTAGCGAGCTAGCTAGCTTTCTATCTGAGTAACTTCCGGGGTGAGTGTGGCTGCCGCTGCTCACCCACAGAAAAACTGATCCTGTAACTGTAAAGTGACCTTGAGAGTTTTGAAAGGCGCTTGTGAATGAACTGTATTATTATTATTATTATTATTATCTATTTGCTATCTATTAGCTTGCTTGCTGGCTTGCTGTCTACCTAGCTAGCTTTATATCTATTAGCAAGCTGGCTAGCTAGCTACCTAGCCAGATATCTATTAGTAATCTATTAGCTAGCTGGCTAGCTGAGTTTCTATCTATTTGAGTTACTTCCGGGTTGAGTGAACGGTGGCGCATGTGGCTGCCGCTGCTCACCCATAGAAAAACTGATCCAGTGACTGTAAAGTGACCTTGAGAGTTTTGAAAGGCGCTTATAAATTAAATGCATTATTATTATTATTATTATTATTATTATTATTATTATTATTATTATTATTATTATTATTATTATTATCTATTTGCTATCTATTAGCTTGCTTGCTGGCTTGCTGTCTACCTAGCTAGCTTTATATCTATTAGCAAGCTGGCTAGCTAGCTATCTAGCCAGATGTCTATTAGTAATCTATTAGCTAGCTGACTAGCTAACTTTCTATCTATTTGAGTTACTTCCGGGTTGAGTGAACGCTGGCGCATGTGGCTGCCGCTGCTCACCCATAGAAAAACTGATCCAGTGACTGTAAAGTGACCTTGAGAGTTTTGAAAGGCGCTTATAAATTAAATGCATTATTATTATTATTATTATTATTATTATTATTATTATTATTACATCAGAAAAAAAGAGTTAATTCCTAAATTATGTGTCTGGAGTTATATGAGCTTGAAATGAGGGCAGATGTCCAAAATACAATGCAATACATACATATAGGTTTATTTAGCACCTTAACAACAGCCGAAGGTGGAACAAAGGGAATGCTGCCCCCTTGTGGAAGGGAAGAAACATTATGAACTAAACTGTCCACAATTTCCACTAACAACCCTGGCTAATCTTAGTCTTGTTCGTCTAGTATCAACTTTTAAAACCAATGCAATGTTTCGTATGTTACGCACGCTCACCTGCAGGCTCGCGGTTCTTGGCGTCTCGCAGGTAGCGTAGGGCACAGTCGTAGTCGCCCAAGTGGTAGAAGGCAATGCCGGCGCGGTACATGGCCTTGAAATGATCCCTCTGATGACTCAGGACCTTCAGACAATATTCCTTCACTCGCTCGTAATTGACCAGCTCGGACTGCAACAGACATGCTGCAAAGAGGAAGGTTGGGGGTGGAGGTCGGGGGGAGGGGGGTCACAATGTTAACACCACAGCTATTTCATAGTGGAAGAGAGCAGGTTATACATTGTATATATACACTTACTATACATACCATGTATAGTAAGGAATTTTTAGGCAAAAAAAAACGACCATGTATAGCAGTGGTTCTTAACCTGGGTTCGATCGAACCCCACGGGTTTGGTGAGTCGGTCTCAGGGGTTCGGTGGATCCTCCGCCACAGAGGTTCACCCCTCAGTCTAGTCTGTAGTTAGTAGGCACAGTCATTGGAAGAAGGGTTCGGGGAATGAGCATCTGAAACTGGTGGGGTTTGGTGCCTCCAACAAGATTAAGAACCACTGATGTATATATAGTAAGGTGTTTTTTTAGCCGAAAAAAAAACATGTATAGTAAGGCATTTTAGCACAAAAGTAACAATGTATAGTGAGGCGTTTTTAAGCCCAAAAAAAGACCATGTATAGTAAGGCGTTTTAGCACAAAAAAAAGACCATGTATAGTAAGGCCTTTTTGCACAAAAAACGACCATGTCTAGTAAGAATTTTTAGCACCAAAAAAAAAAAAAAAAACACCATGTATAGTAAGGCGTTTTAGCACCAAAAAAAGACCATGTTTAGTGAGACTTTTTAATGAAAAAAAAAACAACCATGTATAGTAAGACTTTTTAACCCGAGAAAAAAAAGACCATGTATAGTCAGGCATTTTTAGCCGGAAAAAACGACCATGTATAGTAAGGCATTTAGCACCAAAAAAAACGACCATGTATAGTAAGGCATTTACCACCAAAAAAACCGACCATGTATAGTAAGGCGTTTTAGCCGAAAATAACGACCATGTATAGTAAGGCATTTAGCACAAAAAAAATGACAATGTTTAGTAAGGCATTTTTAGCCGAAAAAAAAAAACGACCATGTATAGTAAGGCATTTAGCACCCAAAAAACGACCATGTATAGTAAGGCATTTAGCACCAAAAAAACAACTATGTATAGTAAGGCATTTTTAGCCGGAAAAAACGACCATGTATAGTAAGGCATTTAGCACCCAAAAAACGACCATGTATAGTAAGGCGTTTTTAGGCCGGAAAAAACGACCATGTATAGTATGGCATTTAGCACCCAAAAAAAAAAACGACCATATATAGTAAGGCGTTTCAGCCGAAAAAACCCACCATGTATACTAAGGCATTTTTAGCCCCCCCCCCCCAAAAAAACGACCATGTATAGTAAGGCGTTTTTAGCCGAAAAAAAAAAACCACCATGTATAGTAAGGCATTTAGCACCAAAAAAACAACTATGTATAGTAAGGCATTTTTAGCCGGAAAAAAACGACCATGTATAGTAAGGCGTTTTTAGGCCGGAAAAAACGACCATGTATAGTAAGGCATTTAGCACCAAAAAAAAAAAAAAACGACCATATATAGTAAGGCGTTTCAGCCGAAAAAACCCACCATGTATACTAAGGCATTTTTTAGCCCCCCCCCCCAAAAAAAACGACCATGTATAGTAAGGCGTTTTTTAGCCGAAAAAAAAAAAACCACCATGTATAGTAAGGCATTTAGCACAAAAAAACGACCATGTATAGTAAGGCGTTTTAGCCGAAAAAAACGACCATGTATAGTAAGGCATTTAGCACCAAAAAAAAACCACCATGTATAGTAAGGCGTTTTTAGGCCGGAAAAAAAACGACCATGTATAGTAAGGCATTTAGCACCAAAAAAAAACCACCATGTATAGTAAGGTGTTTCAGCCGAAAAAAAACACCATGTATAGTAAGGCATTTTTAGCCCCCCCCCCCCCAAAAAAAGACCATGTATAGTAAGGCGTTTTTAGCCGGAAAAAACGACCATGTATAGTAAGGCATTTAGCACAAAAAAACGACCATGTATAGTAAGGCATTTAGCACAAAAAAACGACCATGTATAGTAAGGCGTTTTTAGGCCGAAAAAAACGACCATGTATAGTAAGGCGTTTTTTGGCCGGAAAAAAACCACCATGTATAGTAAGGTGTTTTTAGGCTGGAAAAAACGACCATGTATAGTAAGGCATTTAGCACCAAAAAGAAAACGACCATGTATAGTAAGGCGTTTTAGCCGAAAAAAACGACCATGTATAGTAAGGCGTTTTTTGGCCGGAAAAAAACAACCATGTATAGTAAGGCATTTAGCACCAAAAAAAAACTACCATGTATAGTAAGGCATTTTTAGCCCCCCCCCCCCCCAAAAAAAAGACCATGTATAGTAAGGCGTTTTTAGCCGGAAAAAAAACGACCATGTATAGTAAGGCATTTAGCACAAAAAAACGATCATGTAAAGTAAGGCGTTTTTGGGCCGGAAAAAACGACCATGTATAGTAAGGCATTTAGCACCAAAAAAAAAACACCATGTATAGTAAGGCGTTTCAGCCGAAAAAAACCACCATGTATAGTAAGGCATTTTTAGCCCCCCCCCAAAAAAACGACCATGTATAGTAAGGCGTTTTTAGCCGGAAAAAACGACCATGTATAGTAAGGCATTTAGCACAAAAAAACGACCATGTATAGTAAGGCGTTTTTAGGCCGAAAATAACGACCATGTATAGTAAGGCGTTTTTTGGCCGGAAAAAAAACCACCATGTATAGTAAGGTGTTTTTAGGCCGGAAAAAACGACCATGTATAGTAAGGCATTTAGCACCAAAAAGAAAACAACCATGTATAGTAAGGCGTTTTAGCTGAAAAAAACGACCATGTATAGTAAGGCATTTAGCACCAAAAAAAAAAAAAAAACGACCATATATAGTAAGGCGTTTCAGCCGAAAAAACCCACCATGTATACTAAGGCATTTTTAGCCCCCCCCCCCCAAAAAAAAAAAAAAAAAAAAAACGACCATGTATAGTAAGGCGTTTTTAGCCGAAAAAAAAAACGACCATGTATAGTAAGGCATTTAGCACAAAAAAAACGACCATGTATAGTAAGGCGTTTTAGCCGAAAAAAACGACCATGTATAGTAAGGCATTTAGCACCAAAAAAAAACCACCATGTATAGTAAGGCGTTTTTAGGCCGGAAAAAAACGACCATGTATAGTAAGGCATTTAGCACCAAAAAAAAACCACCATGTATAGTAAGGTGTTTCAGCCGAAAAAAAACACCATGTATAGTAAGGCATTTTTAGCCCCCCCCCCCAAAAAAAAGACCATGTATAGTAAGGCGTTTTTAGCCGGAAAAAACGACCATGTATAGTAAGGCATTTAGCACAAAAAAACGACCATGTATAGTAAGGCATTTAGCACAAAAAAACGACCATGTATAGTAAGGCGTTTTTTAGGCCGAAAAAAACGACCATGTATAGTAAGGCGTTTTTTGGCCGGAAAAAAACCACCATGTATAGTAAGGTGTTTTTAGG
The DNA here is from genome assembly GCF_051943395.1 of Hippocampus bargibanti. Lineage (NCBI taxonomy): Eukaryota > Metazoa > Chordata > Actinopteri > Syngnathiformes > Syngnathidae > Hippocampus > Hippocampus bargibanti. The sequence continues at coordinate 16,101,826 of NC_142747.1, forward strand.
CTGGAAAAAACGACCATGTATAGTAAGGCATTTAGCACCAAAAAGAAAACGACCATGTATAGTAAGGCGTTTTAGCCGAAAAAAACGACCATGTATAGTAAGGCGTTTTTTGGCCGGAAAAAAACAACCATGTATAGTAAGGCATTTAGCACCAAAAAAAACCTACCATGTATAGTAAGGCATTTTTAGCCCCGCCCCCCCCCCCAAAAAAAAGACCATGTATAGTAAGGTGTTTTTTTAGCCGAAAAAAAACGACCATGTATAGTAAGGCATTTTAGCACAAAAGTAACAATGTATAGTGAGGCGTTTTTAAGCCAAAAAAAGACCATGTATAGTAAGGCGTTTTAGCACAAAAAAAAAAGACAATGTATAGTAAGGCCTTTTTGCACAAAAAACGACCATGTCTAGTAAGAATTTTTAGCACCAAAAAAAAAAAAAAAAAACACCATGTATAGTAAGGCGTTTTAGCACCAAAAAAAGACCATGTTTAGTGAGACTTTTTAATGAAAAAAAAAACAACCATGTATAGTAAGACTTTTTAACCCGAGAAAAAAAAGACCATGTATAGTCAGGCATTTTTAGCCGGAAAAAACGACCATGTATAGTAAGGCATTTAGCACCAAAAAAAACGACCATGTATAGTAAGGCATTTACCACCAAAAAAACCGACCATGTATAGTATGGCGTTTTAGCCGAAAATAACGACCATGTATAGTAAGGCATTTAGCACAAAAAAAATGACAATGTTTAGTAAGGCATTTTTAGCCGAAAAAAAAAAAAACGACCATGTATAGTAAGGCATTTAGCACCCAAAAAACGACCATGTATAGTAAGGCATTTAGCACCAAAAAAACAACTATGTATAGTAAGGCATTTTTAGCCGGAAAAAACGACCATGTATAGTAAGGCATTTAGCACCCAAAAAAACGACCATGTATAGTAAGGCGTTTTTAGGCCGGAAAAAACGACCATGTATAGTAAGGCATTTAGCACCCAAAAAAAAAAACGACCATATATAGTAAGGCGTTTCAGCCGAAAAAAACCCACCATGTATACTAAGGCATTTTTAGCCCCCCCCCCCCCCCCCCCAAAAAACGACCATGTATAGTAAGGCGTTTTTAGCCGAAAAAAAAAAAAACCACCATGTATAGTAAGGCATTTAGCACCAAAAAAACAACTATGTATAGTAAGGCATTTTTAGCCGGAAAAAACGACCATGTATAGTAAGGCATTTAGCACCCAAAAAAACGACCATGTATAGTAAGGCGTTTTTAGGCCGGAAAAAACGACCATGTATAGTAAGGCATTTAGCACCAAAAAAAAAAAAAACGACCATATATAGTAAGGCGTTTATGTATAGTAAGGCGTTTTTACCCCCCCCCCCCCCGAAAAAACGAAAAAGTAAACGACCATGTATAGTAAGGCATTTTAGCCGGAAAAAACGACCATGTATAGTAAGGCATTTAGCACCCGAAAAAAACGACCATGTATAGTAAGGCGTTTTTAGGCCGGAAAAAACGACCATGTATAGTAAGGCATTTAGCACCAAAAAAAAAAAAAAACGACCATATATAGTAAGGCGTTTCAGCCGAAAAAACCCACCATGTATACTAAGGCATTTTTAGCCCCCCCCCCCCCCCCAAAAAAAAAAAAAAAAACGACCATGTATAGTAAGGCGTTTTTAGCCGAAAAAAAAAAACGACCATGTATAGTAAGGCATTTAGCACAAAAAAACGACCATGTATAGTAAGGCGTTTTTAGCCGAAAAAAACGACCATGTATAGTAAGGCATTTAGCACCAAAAAAAAAACGACCATGTAAAGTAAGGCGTTTTTAGGCCGGAAAAAAACGACCATGTATAGTAAGGCATTTAGCACCAAAAAAAAAACCACCATGTATAGTAAGGCGTTTCAGCCGAAAAAAAACCACCATGTATAGTAAGGCATTTTTAGCCCCCCCCCCCAAAAAAAAGACCATGTATAGTAAGGCGTTTTTAGCCGGAAAAAACGACCATGTATAGTAAGGCATTTAGCACAAAAAAACGACCATGTATAGTAAGGCGTTTTTAGCACAAAAAAACGACCATGTATAGTAAGGCGTTTTTAGGCCGAAAAAAAAACCACCATGTATAGTAAGGTGTTTTTAGGACCATGTATAGTTTTGCACCAAAAAAAAACAACCATGTATAGTAAGGCGTTTTAGCTGAAAAAAACGACCATGTATAGTAAGGCATTTAGCACCAAAAAGAAAACGACCATGTATAGTAAGGCGTTTTAGCCGAAAAAAACGACCATGTATAGTAAGGCGTTTTTTGGCCGGAAAAAAACAACCATGTATAGTAAGGCATTTAGCACCAAAAAAAAACTACCATGTATAGTAAGGCATTTTTAGCCCCGCCCCCCCCCCCCCCCCAAAAAAAAGACCATGTATAGTAAGGCGTTTTTAGCCGGAAAAAACGACCATGTATAGTAAGGCATTTAGCACAAAAAAACGATCATGTAAAGTAAGGCGTTTTTGGGCCGGAAAAAACGACCATGTATAGTAAGGCATTTAGCACCAAAAAAAAAACACCATGTATAGTAAGGCGTTTCAGCCGAAAAAAACCACCATGTATAGTAAGGCATTTTTAGCCCCCCCCCAAAAAAACGACCATGTATAGTAAGGCGTTTTTAGCCGGAAAAAACGACCATGTATAGTAAGGCATTTAGCACAAAAAAACGACCATGTATAGTAAGGCGTTTTTAGGCCGAAAATAACGACCATGTATAGTAAGGCGTTTTTTGGCCGGAAAAAAACCACCATGTATAGTAAGGTGTTTTTAGGCCGGAAAAAACGACCATGTATAGTAAGGCATTTAGCACCAAAAAGAAAACAACCATGTATAGTAAGGCGTTTTAGCTGAAAAAAACGACCATGTATAGTAAGGCATTTAGCACCAAAAAAAAAAAACCCACCATGTACAGTAAGGCGTTTCAGCCGAAAAAAACCACCATGTATAGTAAGGCATTTTTAGCCCCCCCCCAAAAAAAACGACCATGTGTAGTAAGGCGTTTTAGCTGAAAAAAACGACCATGTATAGTAAGGCATTTAGCACCAAAAAAAAAAAAAAAAACACCATGTATAGTAAGGCATTTTTAGCCCCCCCCCCAAAAAAAAACGACCATGTATAGTAAGGCGTTTTTAGCCGGAAAAAACGACCATGTCTAGTAAGGCGTTTTAGCACAAAAAAAAAACACCATGTATACTAAGGCATTTTTAGTCGAGAAAAAAACTGCCCATTTATATCGGAAGACGTTTAGCACAAAAAAGACCATGTATAGTAAGGCGCTTTTAGCCTAAAAAAATTACATGTATAGTAAGGCATTTTAGCATGAAAAGAGACCATGTATAGTAAGGCGTTTTAGAACGAAAAAAATAATTTGTATAGTAAGGCGTTTTTGATAAGAAAAATCGACCATGAATCGTAAGGTGTTTTGTTTTTAAGGAAAATAGACAAGTAGGGTGGAATGAGGATGGAACCCTGGACCTCTTTGTTGGGAAGCAACACACTAACCACTGGACTACGAGGTGGGTCATGTGCACTCTACATTGTGCTATATAAAAAACGACCATGAATAGACAGGCGTTTTTTTGCACCCCCAAAAAATTAACATGTATAATAAGGCGCCTTTCGCCGGAAACAAAGACCATTTATATTAAGGCCTTTTTACCCGAAAAAAACAACCATGTACTGTAGTAAGTACCATAGTAAGGTAATTTTATCACCAAAAAAAAAATCACAAAATGTGTCGGAAGGCGTTTTTTACCCGAGAAATTGGCCATCTATAATAAGGCCTTTCTATTCATGACAATACACAAGAAGTTTAAAGCCAGGATTGAACCCTTGACCTCTGTGATGGGAAGCAAACGCACTAACCACTCAACTACAAGGCATAGGGCATATACACTCCAGATTGTGTCATGTAAAAAATGACCATGTAACATAAGCCGTTTCTTTTTATACGAAAAAAAAACGACCATGTAAAGTAAGGCGTCTTTGACGGGAAAAAAACGGCATGTATAGTAAGGCATTGTTAGCTCCAAAAAAACCCACCATGAATAGTAAGGCATTTTAGCACAAAAAAACGACCATGTATAGTAAGGCATTTTTAGCCGAAAAAAAAACGACCATGTATAGTAAGGCATTTTTAGCCGAAAAAAAACGACCATGTATAGTAAGGCATTTAACACCCAAAAAAACGACCATGTATAGTAAGGCATTTAGCACCAAAAAAACAACTATGTATAGTAAGCCATTTTTAGCCGAAAAAAACAACCATGTATAGTAGGGCATTTAGCACAAAAAAAACGACCATGTATAGTAAGACATTTTTAGCCGGAAAAAAACAACCATGTATAGTAAGGCATTTAGCACAAAAAACACCATGTATAGTAAGGCATTTAGCACAAAAAAAACGACCATGTATAGTAAGGCATTTTTAGCCGGAAAAAAACAACCATGTATAGTAAGGCATTTAGCACCCAAAAAAACGACCATGTAGTAAGGCATTTTTAGCCGAAAAAAAAACGACCATGTATAGTAAGGCATTTTTAGCCGAAAAAAAACGACCATGTATAGTAAGGCATTTTTAGCCGAAAAAAAACGACCATGTATAGTAAGGCATTTAACACCCAAAAAAACGACCATGTATAGTAAGGCATTTAGCACCAAAAAAACAACTATGTATAGTAAGGCATTTTTAGCCGGAAAAAAACAACCATGTATAGTAAGGCATTTAGCACCCAAAAAAACGACCATGTAGTAAGGCATTTTTAGCCGAAAAAAACGACCATGTATAGTAAGGCATTTTTAGCCGAAAAAAAACGACCATGTATAGTAAGGCATTTAGCACCAAAAAAAACGACTATGTATAGTAAGGCATTTTTAGCCGAAAAAAACAACCATGTATAGTAGGGCATTTAGCACAAAAAAAACGACCATGTATAGTAAGACATTTTTAGCCGGAAAAAAACAACCATGTATAGTAAGGCATTTAGCACAAAAAAAACACCATGTATAGTAAGGCATTTAGCACAAAAAAACCACCATGTATAGTAAGGCGTTTTTAGGCCGGAAAAAAACGACCATGTATAGTAAGGCATCTTTAGCCGAAAAAAACCACCATGTATAGTAAGGCATTTAGCACCCAAAAAAAAACGATCATGTATAGTAAGGCATTTAGCACCAAAAAAAAACGACTATGTATAGTAAGGCATTTTTAGCCGAAAAAAAACAATCATGTATAGTAGGGCATTTAGCACAAAAAAAACGACCATGTATAGTAAGACATTTTTAGCCGAAAAAACCACCATGAATAGTAAGGCATTTTTAGCCCAAAAAAAAACGACCATGTACAGTAAGGCATTTAGCACAAAAAAAGAAACGACTATGTATAGAAAGCCGTTTTGAGCCCCCAAAAAACGACCATCTCGTAATGCGTTTTTATTATGAAAAAAAAGACCATGTACAGTAAGGCCTTTTTACCCCAAAAAAACTACCACACATAGTAAGGCGTTTTTAGCACGAAACAAACACCATGTATAATAATTTGTTTTTAGGCCGAAAAAAAACAACCATGTACAGAAAGAAGGTGTAGGGATGTCCGTTTTGTTGAGAGCCATATCCTGGCTGTTTTTGGTCCCATCCTTCTCCTGCACATCTCGTTCAAATGGTCATCTCATCGACAAGGTCTGCGACCTGAAAAATTGAATCCCCGCCCCTCTGACAGGACAGAGGAAACGGCCCTCTTGTGGAGAGTTTGCATGCGCTCTGCTTTCCTCTCACATTCCCCAAAAAATATGTCAGATTAGTGAATCACTCGAAATTGTTCATCTCTGTGTGCCCCGTGATATGCTAGCAAGCAGTTCAGGGTGTTCCTCGCCCACTGCTCGAAGACAACTGGCAGCTGTGTGACTTGCACTTTATTACAATCCAAGGTCAGCAGCAGTTGTTTTTACCGTGAGGTCTTCGATCCAGAAAATGGAACAGCAATCCACCAAAGCTTTTACATTAGCTAATGCACGAAATAACATTAGCTTTTTGTACACACACATGCACACACACACACACACACACACACACACACACATTCCTGTTTCAATGGTTTTATGAGGTCCGGATAACTCCAGATAAGGAGTGAGGACCTCTGTTGCTGCTAAGTTTAGAGACGAACTAGTGTTACATTTGAACACTAAATAGCACCCCATTTCCCACTCCAACTTAATTAAAAACAAAGAAATAAAAAGTGGAGTTGAAACTGAAACAACAGCAGGAGTGAGGTTTCTGAATGGGGACATTCAAAGTCCTCACCGCTGTAGTGAATTTGGTTAAAATATCGTTTTACTTTTTGTGGTATGAACTTTTTCCTCTCATTAAACACACACACACACACACACACACACACACACAACACACACACAATGAGTAAAAAGTGTGTGTATCCAAGTGAAATTAAAATACACACCAAAAAAATCATTTTGGGTAAATTTGTGAGGACCTCTCTGAAACTTTAACAGGTGCATATATAGACCCTCTCGAAGCCTTTAGAATGAAAAACTTGTGAGGACCGGCCAAAAGGTCCTCACTTGTCAAAAATGCCTCACGACGTATGGTATAAGATGTTAGTGGTCCTCACAAGACTAGTCATACAAACACACACACACACACCCTTTTAGTCCCCAGAAGGTTTTAAATGGCTGCCGATGGCTCAGATATCTTATCACTCACGCCCTGCTCCTCTGCTGATCGCAACCAATTGTGGTTTCTGCTTTCAGTTTCCCCCCGTTTATCGCTCCCCCTCCCCCATAACTGGATCTCTTCATCTTTGTGAAATGTCAAAAGAGCTCCCTTTCCATTTGCACTCCTCATCCTGGTGTGTCACAACTCTTTTTTTAACCATGGTCTCATCCTGTCTCTCTCTCTCTCTCTCTCTTCTCTGTCTGCCCTTGACACACAGACAGCTCGGCGAACTACATGAGTCAGGGACGATTAGCCTTGAGGCAGGTTAAGTCAGGGAGTGAGAGACGGAAGGGGGGATGCAATGGCGGGAGATGTGGTGACACTCATGAGGTGAGTTTGGGTGAGGCGGAGCAGTGTGTTAAAAGCTGTTATTGCCTCCCTACCTGTCATCCACCGTCAGTGTCAGAGTGTGTGTGTATGTGGGCAAAAATCCAATGTAAGACAAGGTGAGGCAGGCCAAAGACCAAATGTTCTATCCAGTAAGGAGAAGGAAGTCATTATGTACAATGCAATACAGTACATACATATTGGTTTATATAGCGCTTCAACAACAGCTGAAACTGGAACAAAACGCGAACGTGGAAAAAAGACAAAAATCGCCCCCTCGTGGAAGAGGAAAAAAACATTTCCAGAGGTCTGACCGGCGCGTTATCGGCACCCAACCATGTGTAGCTTTATCTCTTGAGAGCGTCATACTCCAGACTGATATGATTTTGAAATTTACTAGCTGGTTATCTAGCTAGCTATGTAGCTCGCAATCTAGATGGCTATGTAGCTGGCTACCTAGCTAGCTATCTATCTGCTATCTATTAGCTGTCTAGGTAGCACAAAAAATAGCCGATGATACTACTGGATAAGACATGGCTGGCCGAAGTCAGCTGATAACTGGGCTGCCGCGCCCTGTTGGCCCATTAAGCAGATGGATGGCATGCCGGAGCAAGGCTACTGTGCTGAAATGCATTAAGGGGCTGATTATGACGGGGCACTTGGAGCAGGTGGGGCGCACACACACACACACACACACACACACACACACACACACACACACACACACACACACACACACACACACACACACACACACACACACACACACACACACACACACACACAAACTCCATTAAAAACAGCGAAGCTACATCCCTGAAACTACACTCTGCACTTGGAGACAGTCTGCCAGTACATTTGTGGCTTCTTTTTTAATTACAAGCAGTATTACATCACAGCAGGCGAGAAACCTTAAAGGACAACCGACCCATAACAATAATAATAATAATAATAATAATAATAAATTTCATTTATAAGCGCCTATCAAAACTCTCAAGGTCACTTCACAGTCACAGGATAAGTTTTTCTGTAGGTGAGCAGCGGCAGCCACACGCGCCAGCGTTCATTCACCCGGAAGTAACTCAAATAGATAGAAAGTTAGCTAGCTAGCTAATAGATAGATTTTTTTAAATGCCCATATTTGCTGTCTGTCTCAATGTTATACTTAACAGCCATCTTCAAATTAGAGGGGTTTTGCTTACTCTATCTGCCAAATTTTTGCTTTTTGTAAGTTAATTACATTTTCTTTCACCCTGTAGCACTTGCATTTCAAATATGTGCTCACAAGCTAAAGCATTTTTTTAAATAGGGTAACTCGTAAGTCAAGGTATTATACTGTATTTTGATAGAACAGCGACCTGTTATTAAAGGCATGAGAACTCTTTTAAAATAAATGTCAGAACACATCTTAAAGGACAACCGACGTCACTTGTTAGTTTTTTAACTGACATCAGAAAAACGTTTTATAGCATCTAAACTACCCAAAACACGCAGTATGATATTTTTATTCAAATGCTAAATACCAATAAAAATGACTTAAAGTGTCCAAAATCTGAAAAAAAATTGAGCTGCGAATTGGGCATTTTCAGAAAGTCCCGCCCCCAATTCGTGACGTCACGCCAAGACGTCTTGCATTGCTGGAGAATCAAAACAATGGCTTCAGATTCGGAGAATATGCTTTCTTGTTACACATCCAGTTATGAATGTGATTCAAATAGTTCTGAAGAGGAAAGCATACATGTTTGCAATCGATTAAAGAATTTATTTTGTGCCATTTTGAGGCAACATTGGGGGGAACTGTCTCACCCAAAAAAAAAGGCACAAAATGGCGACCTCCTGTGGCCACCTCCGTTTCCACAGGCTGATAAATTCCTTATATGGAGCTTGGACGCCCTTTTCTGGCGGCTTTTGGGTGCAACACGAGGTACCCAGACCAAACAAGTACAGTAAAATACATTGACGTGATCGAAGGACTGCTACAATGTGTCTTTTTTACGGTCAGGGGCGTTCCTTTAGTGACGTCACGTACAGACTCACCAACTCAAAACCAAGACTTCCTGAATATTCAGCGCGAGTTTTAAAACGTAAAATATATCTATATGCAGTGGAATCTTATTAAAATACGCTCAGTAGAAGTCATTTGAAGCCATTTTACAAATTATGGACACAACTTGTCCGGAGACGTCGATTGTCCTTTAAAGGATTCACGCTACTTGGCTTTGTGTACATTAGCATTAATGGATTATGTAACACAGTAGCAGATCAATAATTGATGTCGCCATTACAGAGTATTGGTTGAGAATGAAACATATAAATCCTTGTCCCCGAAGAGTTGACGACCCTTTTGGCCTCTCCGACTGAGGCAATTTCTCCCCAAATTACGACGAGATCTATCAGATACGCTTTGGCTTTACGTTAATTGGAAATGCGGAAATTTACGGGAAGGTTTTGCGACGAAAAAAGGCAGACAAATGAGATGTGAAGCTGCACAAAGGGAGCGAGCGTCTCAGGCGAGGCAGGGAGTTTTGTCTTAATGAGGAACCTGATGTGAGCATAGCAACGGAAGAGTGAGTCGAGGTTTAATGGGATGCCACAACGCTGACTGGCGCCAACTAATAATCGGCGAGCGAGTGAAAATGTAGGACAAGGAGACAACAGTATAAATGCACTGTACGGTGCAAGAAAGTCTACATTAGATTTGTTGTTTTAGCAAGATTCTGATTTTAAATAACAACAATGTTACTCAGTGGAGCAGCTACTGAGTCCAAGAAACACCATTATAACTGATATAATACAAATAATAATAATATTAATAATACATTTAACGCCTTTCAAAACTCTCAAGGTCACTTTACAGTCACAGGATAAGTTTTTCTGTGGGTGAGCAGCGGCAGCCACACGCGCCAGCGTTCACTCAACCCGGAATAACACCAATAAATAAAAAGCTAGCTAGCTAGCTAATAGATAACCAGCCAGCCAGCTAACCAGCTAATAGATATCTAGCTAGCTGGATAGATAGCCAATAGATTGCCAGCCAGCTAGCTAATACATAGCCAGCTGACTAGCTAGCTAATAGATATCTAATAGATAGCCAGCTAGCTGGATAGATAGCCAATAGATAGCCAGCTAGATAGCTAACAAACAGTGAATAGATAGCCAGCTAACAAGATAGCTAGCTGGATAGATAGCTAATATATAGCCAGATAGCTAGCTAATAGATCGCCAGCTAACTAGCTAGCTAATAGATATCTAATAGATAGCCAGCTAGCTGGATAGATAGCCAATAGACAGCCAGCTAGATAGCTAACAAACAGTGAATAGATAGCCAGCTAACAAGATAGCTAGCTGGCTGGATAGCTCGCTGGATAGATAGCTAATAGATAGCCAAATCAGTTAGCCAAAGCTAACGGGGCTAACTGCTATCCTCATACACAGGCAACTTATTTTTGTACTTTGGATCCACATAAATGGTTTAAAACCGGTATCTCACATTTTGGCTGGAAATGTTACTTTTCCATAAAATGTTAAAGTTGAGTGGATTTTCTATTTTAAAATAAATAAGTTTGAACGTACGTGTAGATCGAGTAAAAGGTTTCTTCAGCCGTCATCTGTACTTTTTTGAAGGTGTCGGCCATTTAGCTCCTCATCTGAAGAGCTTTGTCAGCGAACTAAAATTGTGCATTATTTTACCTGAGCTTGCATTGAATGATTTAAAGGGAATAAATGTAGCCATTTTGAGTGACCGCGATTGACGTCAAACTTGATCTTTTCCGCAGCTCGGCAGCCGTCGCTCTCACGCCTCCACTGGCTGACGCTCCCCCGTGAAATTATTTAGCGAGCCAATCAGATTTAATTGGTGAAATGGAGTCACACGTCGCCGGTGCTTATGTTGGTTACAAAAATAGAACTTAGTCTCCGTCACTTAAAGGACAACCGACACCTCTGGACAAGTTGCGTCCATAATTTGTAAAATCAATATGATTCAAATAGTTCTGAAGAGGAAAGCATACATGTTTGCAATCGATTAAAGAATTTATTCCATGCCATTTTGAGGCAACATTGGGGCAACAATTGATCAACAGAAAAGAGGCACAAAATGGCGACCTCCAGTGGCCACCTCCGCTTCCACAGGCTGATAAATTCCTTATATGGAGCTTGGACTCCCTCTTCTGGCGGCTTTTGGGTGCAACACGGTTCTCAGACCAAACATGTACAGCAAAATACATTGACGTGATGGAAGGACGCTACAATGCGTCGTTTTTACGGTCAGGGGGCGGTCCTTTCATGACGTCACGTACGGACTCGTCACCAACTCAAAAACAAGACTTCCTGAATATTCAGAGCGAGTCTTAAAACATAAAATATAGCTATATGCGGTGGAATCTTATTAAAATACGCTCAGTAAAAGTCATTTGAAGCCATTTTACAAATTATGGACACAACTTGTCCGGAGACGTCGGTTGCCCTTTAAGATACAGCTAAAAGTCTGCGAGCAAATGAAACAAGCTGTGTGAAGAGACACAAAGTAGGGATAGATTGAAGCAAGTCGATTAACAGAGGAGGGAAATGGAAAACACCACCTCTCACACCGGATTACTATGACGCTACTTGTCGTTTTGAACTCATTTCCTCACTGGAACCATCTTGTAATCGTTTTAAGACACTCCTCGGCCCCGCTAATTAGTCGACTGTCGATCATCTTGTAATTAGTTCTGCAGGGAGATACCACAGAGAGAACCATCCCCATGGAATAATCCCCCATAGCATTCGGCATTTCGTCGCGCATTGCTCACAGAATCTGCTTTCAAGGGATAAATGAAGTGATGGCGTTACGGATTGTTTGTTTGTAATTTCAAATGATTGGAAGGGATGAGGTGCAATTTACTTTTAGCATGATGATGAATAGAATGCTATTATTTGTTAAAGGACAACCGACGTCGCTTTTTTGTTTCCTAACTGACATCAGAAAAACGTTTGATAGCATCTAAAATACCCAAAACATGCAGTATGATATTTTTAGTCAAATGCAAAACACCAATAAAAATGAGTGAAAGTGTGCTAAAACTGCAACAAATAAAGCTGCGAATTGTGGATTTTCAGAAACTCCCGCCCCCAGTTCGTGACGTCACTCCAAGACGTCTGGCATTGCTTGTGAATCAAAACAATGGCTTCAGATTCGGAGAATATGCTTTCTTGTTACACATCCACTGATGAATATGATTCAAATAGTTCTGAAGAGGAAAGCATACATGTTTGCAATCGATTAAAGAATTTATTTGTGCCATTTTGAGGCAACATTGGGGGAAAATCTCTCAAAAAAAGAGGCACAAAATGGCGACCTCCTGTGGCCACCTCCGTTTCCACAGGCTGATCAATTTCTTATATGGCGCTTGGATGCCCTCTTCTGGCCTTCTGGCGGCTTTTGGGTGCAACACGAGGTCCCCAGACCAAACAAGTACAGCAAAATTGACGTGATGGAAGGACCGCGAGAATGCGTCTTTTTTACGGTCCTTTAGTGACGTCACGTACGGGCTCATCACCAACTCAAAAACAAGACTTCCGGAGTATTCAGTGCGAGTCTTAAAACGTAAAATATAGCTATATGTGGTGGAATCTTTGTAAAATACCCTCAGTCGAAGTCATTTGAAGCCATTTTACAAATTATGGACACAACTTGTCCGGAGACGTCGGTTGTCCTTTAAATGAATTATGTTGTGATTTTTTTTTTCCCAAGTTCTCAAATGTCAATTTTCTATCTTGGCAGAGCATACGCCAAAATAAACTTCCAACAGTGGAGTCAGTTTGCACACTTCACCATTGACCACCATTCCCAAAATAGTTGCTGACTCAGGATTAATGTTCATCTGCTTAAATATTTATACCAATGAGGAAACTACATCGCTGCTCGCCACCATTGTCGGGAATAGTTTGGGGTGGGGTTAATGTTGCTAAAGAGGATAAAGAGCAGGCCGCGGCAGGGCCATTGTTTTGGTTTTTTTTCTTTAAATGTGGTATTTTCTGTTTAGCGTCAGCTTACTTGTTCTTGGGAGTAAAAGCAGATACGCCAATAGCATTAAAGCGTGGTTTAATAAAGCTTTTTTTTTATTAAAAAAAAAAGCCTTTTATTGAAGTTGTCTGTGCTTGAAGACTCAGTTTTGTTGCTGCTTTTTGCATGAGTGGTCACTGAATGACACTACCCAGACTTTTGGCTTGTTGCTTCGCTTGGCAACTTGTTTTCTTCTTGCAGTCTACCAAACAAGCTGCTTAGCACTGGATGAATGAACAACGTTTTGGGGGGCATCACCCACAAAAACTACATTAAAATGTCCTGCTCGGTTCTGTCGAGTGTCATCTATAGACACTGGTGTTTTGTTTTTTTACTTGAATTGGATTGGATTCGCATTTATTTGTCTTGTGGTGGAGAACTTTACATTTCACAGCAGCAAAGTGATGAAAGGAAAGGAAGAAGTAGAAAGACAAAATACAGGAGCTGCTGTAAAGGCAGTCCCTCTCGCCGCGCAACAACAACAAAAAATGTGACACAACAAAAAAGACACATACACTCTTCAATCTTAAGCACTTTCTGCACCTTCTTTGTCGCATGAAACAGTTCTAGATAAAAGAGGAGAGCGTCCTTTTCACCAGTGGATCAGGGACGTTATGCTGGAATGTGCACGTTTGCTAAAAGCTAAATGTTGAAAGCAAACATGAATCTATGAAACCGTAGACTCTCTTCTTTCATCAGAAAAAAAGAGTTAATTCCTAAATTATATGGGTCTGGAGTTATCTGAGTTTAAAATGGGGGCGGCTGTACAAAAAGCAAATGCTGCCCCCTCGTGGAAGCGAAAAAAACATTGCCAGAGGTCTGACCAGCGCTTTATCGGCAAAATAAATTCGAGAATGACAGTGAATGTGTTAAAGAAGACAATGACTCCAGAATATGCTCAAAATTTTCAAAAAATGTGCCGAAGCCCTAACGAATAGGAAAGTAGTAATTGGTGCACAAAAAACATTTTGAAATGATACACCTATGCTGTAATATTAATTTCTAAATTTAATGAGCGATTGTCAGAGATGTTCAATCGGACACCGTGGACAAAGGCTCGGAACCAGAAAGATTGTCTTTTACTGCCGGCAGGAGATGCAGCCATTCATGACAGACGCCTGAATTCTGCAGCCTTCTGCCAAAGTATTTATTGAGAGTATCTACAAATTTAAGTGATACATTAGTAAAACATAGTTTTCTTGATTAAAATACCACGCCCCTGGGCTTTCTAAGTGTGAACAGCTGTAAACCAATAAAACATTGTCTCTGCCATGAACTGATAAATTTGTAACCTGGCTAATGAGCTCTTCCTGTGAAGGAGTTTCAAGTTTTAAATGTCTCCGGTGATAAAGGAGTTTCCCAAGTCCTAAATTCTGTCCAAGGCCAAATCTCCTAGATCAGGGGTGTCAAAGTCATTTTTTGCCGCGGGCCACATTGTAGTTATGGTTTCCTCTCGAGGGCCGTTATGACTTTGGGGAACCCATTAGAATGTTTAAATCCCTTCAAATATTACATATAGAGCGCACAGCAAATTAATGAATAACTCGTTTTCAAATCTGAAGTCAAGAATATTGACTTGGTGGTTGACATCCAAAAATATGAAATTTTGGCTCAGATTTTAGCAATCATCATGGAATTTAACAAGTTTAATTTGCTTTCGCGGGCCGAAAAAAATGATGTGGCGGGCCGGATTTGGCCCGTGGGCCTTGACTTTGATAGCAGTGACAGTTTAACAAGCTGCGTCTGTTGACCTCAGATTGACCCTAATTTTGTCTCTGCTTCAATTATGTATTTGAGTCACACATGTTGACTAAGCATATAACAGCATGAAACTTTTAAATATGATAACTTTTTATTCTCCATCAGCGATGATGGTGCAAGTGCATTTTTTCAAGTGCTAATATTGTAAAATGATGTCAGAGTTCTGACCAGCGCTTTATCTAATTCGCTTGATCAAACTTCACAAATTCGGCAATGGCGCTACACGTCATATTTTCAATTGCTGAATAAATTCGGGAATGGTACTGAATGAGTTAAATGCATTGTGCTATTCTCGCACTGGTATCTGTGCTATGAAATAAGCAGTTGGAGACCGCCATTACAACGCCTGTTGGGATGTCATGATTTTAAAATGTATTTGCTCTTCAGTATCAATACTTTTATGCTGTATGGCGCTCCGCTTCGTTAGAGGTCACAGAGCGCCTTTCGTCTTGACTTGTCCCTATCACCATTTGTCCTTCCTGCTTCTGGGGATAATCCCATCATATTTATGACGTGTCCAGTTTTTGCTCTCCGTCTCTTAAATTATACCCTAAAATTAGACCCCTTTCCATTTCCAACACCCTCCTCCGAATGCCCGTCTAATCTGTGGAGTGAATATGAATAGATGAGTGAACGTAGTACAGTCTGAGTACAGTGGAAGTGTGAGAGCAAGCCAGGACCGAGCCATCTGCAGCCCTGGCTGGCATACAGCAAACTAGCCATCCTTCTTGATGGGGACAGAGGGACACCAAGAACAGCTCTCTGACCACCCCTAACCGCTTCTCTTGTTATGGTATAGCACCTAAATCACTCATGCCCCTCCACCTCACCCCTTAAAGGACAACCGACACCTCCGGACAAGTTGCGTCCATAATTTGTAAAATCACTTCAAATGACAAACACACAGAGCTCCCCAATGGCTGGCGGACTAGTTTTCGGTGGAAGAACACCAAACCACACGGCCGAACGGCGCCACCGTGGCTGCCGGACTACTTTTCTACACCCCCTTTCATACGTGGTTTGCTATCGAGTGGATACTTTAGCTTTTTTGGGATCGAAAAAGACCCCACCACAGGTTAGTGTTAAACCGAAGAGGCCACAAAAGAAAATTATGGTCGAGCAGAAGAAGTTTGTGTGACTTAGCGTCCCAGTTCCAGTACGTTAAATCGACCTTTGCAACGTGTGGCTAAGGGTGTTTTTGTGTTGTCTAAGCAACGGTCTCAGGGAATAGAAGAAGTTGAAAAACTTCTGTTGATTTGGATTAACGAAAAGCAGCTAGCATGGGACAGTGTATGTGAGGGTATTATCGCCGAGAAAGCACGGCAACTTCACTCGGATATCATCAAGAGGCAACTACATCTATGACCATCACAAAGGTAAATAAAACGACTTTATTAGACAGGACAGTTTATTTCTTTAATTACAATCCAATAGCACATTTAATTGTACATAAAATAAGGTATATTTTGTGTAGTTTTAAGGCTTATTTAGTAGAAATTTATGTTTTCTGCGGACCTGGAAACGGATTATTCTCATTTTTAATGGTTTCCTATGGGAAATTACTGTTTGGAAGACACACATTTCGCCTTACACACACTTTCTGGGAACCAATTAAGTTCGTAAGCCGAGGTATCACTGTAATGAAATAATTACATATTTAAATAATTCGATAATTAGTTAGTTAAATAATTAAGTAATCAAATAGTTAAATAATAAAACAAATTGAAATGAATTGAATTGAAATAAATTGAAATAAATTGAAATAAAATAAAATAAATTAAAATAAAATAAAATAAAATAAAATAAAATAAAATGAAATGAAATGAAATGAAATAAAATAAAATAAAATGAAATGAAATACAATACAATACAATACAATAAAATAAAATAAAATAACATGAAATGAAAAGAAAAATGAAATGAAAAAATAAAATAAAATTTTAGTGAACTATGTAATGAATCAAAGTATTTCTAACGTCAAATATTTGTAGTCTCACTCATCCACCAAGCTGTCTTCTCCCTTGCCATGAAAAAAATAAGATAGAAAAAAAATCCTCCCATCAACAAAAACAGCATTTAGTTTACTTTTCTCTGAATGAATGAGCAAATAAAGTCCCAATAGCAGCAACAACGATTGTAGGCTTCGAGCAGTATTATGACAAACGGAGGGAAAATGCACCTTGCTGGTTGCCATGGTAAATATGGCCCCCTGTTGAGTGTGTGTGAGGCTCTCCCTTCCCCCTTCTTACTCTCCTCCTTTTCTCACTCCCCGCACTGGTTTTTCCTTTCCCGCCGCACTGACCAATTCTCTTTCCCTACTTCCTAATCTCCATTTTCTTCATCGCTTTAACTCATTCACATGCATTCACAAATTTACTCGGGAGTTGAAAATATGACGTAGAGCGGCATTCCCAAATTGGTACGGGTTTTGTTTTTTCATGCTTGGGTGCCGATAAAGTGCTGGCCATTGCTGGTAATGTTTCCTCTTTTACACAAGGGGGCGGCATTTCCCTTTTTTCCCATGTTCGCGCTTTGTACCAGCTTCAGCTGTTGTTAGAGCCCTATATAAACCAATATGTATGTGTTGCGTTGTATTTTGGACTGTCACCCTCATTTCAAGCTCATGTAACTCCAGACCCATATAATTTAGGAATTAACTTTTTTTCTGATGTCCAAGGTTTCGAATTTATTCGGGAATTTAAAATATGTCATGGAGCGCCATTCCCGAATTTGTTCAGGTTTTGGTTTTTCTTGCAGGTGGAGGGGGGAGGTGTTGCCGATAAAGCGGAGGTCAGACCTCCAGCAATGTTTTTCCCTCATATTACCCCAGACTGATATAACTCAGGAATTTGCTCTTTTTTCTGATGAAAGAAGTGAGTCTAAGGGTTCTTACGCTGAACTGAATGTTCATATAATCCTAAAATTTAATATTCTGTGGGTCCTGAAATTTGAGTGAAAATGACAAAAACCCTGGCACTGGAGTGGACATATTTTTGCACATCGTCTGGCAGGGAATGAGTTGAGAAAAGGAATTAAACAAATAGCTGAATACTGTGATTTCCATCTGGCTGGCGAATAATTTTATGAGATGAAGAAACCTTTTTTTTCAGTGTTTCATCTGAATCTGTGTAATACTAATACTGCTCGAGTCCCACTGGATTCCCTTCTGTTCAAATATTTGCCTTTCATTCATTTATTAGATCTTCCTGTGCTAGCATTTTTTGTCTGAAATTGTTTCAATGAATAATTCATGTGCACGAGACAATAATCGGGGAGAAAAAAAGATGAGGTTGTTATTAGTGCGAGCAGTGTTGTTGTTTTCAAAACAGACGCTAAGTGCACCTGCCTCCTAACACCTCTGCCTGCTTCCAATGATGCTCTTAGAGGACAACCGACACCATTTTTTTGTTTCCTGACATCAGAAAAACATTTTATAGCATCTAAAATACCCAAAACACACAGGCAGGCTGATATTTTTAGTCAAATGTAAAACACCAATAAAAATGGGTTAAAGTGTCCGAAAACTACTTCAAAATGACCTCAGAGATGCCGAGTTTCAGAAGGTCCCGCCCCCTTGTTCGTGACGTCACGCCAAGACGTCGTGTCTTGCTCTAGAATCAAAACAATGGCTTCAGATTCAGAGAAGATGCTTTCTTGTTATTCATCCAGTTATGCATATGATTTAAATCACAGGTGTCAAATTCAAGGCCCGCGGGCCAAATCCGGCCCGCCACATCATTTTTTTCGGCCCGCGAAAGCAAATCAAACTTGTTAAATTCTATGATGATTGCTAAACTATGAGACAAAATTTCATATTTTTGGATGTCAACCGCAATAAAAGTCATTATTCTTGACTTCAGATTTGAAAATGAGTTATTCATTAATTTGCTGTGTGCTCTATATGTAATATTTAAAGGGATTTAAACATTCTAATTGGTTCCCCAAATTCATAACGGCCCTCGAGAGGAAACCATAACTACAATGTGGCCCGCGGCAAAAAAAATGACTTTGACACCCCTTTAAATAGTTCTGAAGAGGAAAGCATAAATGTTTGCAATCGATTAAAGAAGTCCTCCCGTATCAATTCGAGCCGTCAGGACTCCAATGTAGCGTATACCAGAAAATGCACAAGATGGCGCCCAAGCTCCGTTGGAAATGGGCTGATTTGTCTACTGGGTATTTGTGTCAACTAGTATCAAATAGTAGTCTTGGTGCAACGATTTACCATTGCATTATTTATGTTTTTTCCATCAACAATTTCACCATCAACACAAAGTTTTCAGACCAAACAAAGTACCCAAAATGCATTGTGTGTCACTTTCTCGGCCAGGGGCGTTCCCTCCGTGACGTCACGTCAGGCATCGTCATCAACTCGAAAACAAGACTTCCTGAATATTCAGCGCGAGTCTTACAATGTAAAATATAGCTATATGCGGTGGCATCTTTGTAAAATACGCTCAATAGAAGTCATTTGAAGTGATTTTACAAATTATGGACACAACTTGTCCGTAGGCGTCGGTTGTCCTTTAGTCGGTTGTCCTTTAAAGCAACATTGACACTGTTTTTTTTTCTCTCATGAACTCGATTCAGTGCAATTACATCACTTTGCTCTTTTAGTGTGTTACTACGGTAACTCCTTTCACCTTTAGCAGATCACGATTGTGCAGCCTTGCTTTTAGACATTGATGCAACCTTACATCATCCACGAGCTGAGCCATGACATTCGCTGTTACCGCGTGTGAAATATTACAACACATCATCATCGTGACCCCCGCCTCAGTAATGCATATGAAATTCATTATTTTATATGTACTGATTTAATGCAATGCGGCATCTATCGTGATCATTTTCACTGACCATTCGATCTTATTGAGCATTTGCATACGTCATTCGGTGTTTAACAACTATGTCGCGGCTTGGAATTGAAGCGGATTTAGATGGGACATGAGATGTGAGGCACTCTTATCGTCAAAGTATGCTACAGCTTCGTGTTTGCTCTCAACATTTAGCTTGTAGCAGACATGCACATTCCACCATGACGTCCCTGATCCACTGGTGAAAATGATGCGTTGATTCTCTCCTCTTTCGTCTAGAACTGCTTCATGCAACAAAAAGGGTGCAGAAAGTGCTTAAGATTGAATGGTTGTGTCTTTGTGTTGTCATATTATTATTATTTTTTTTTGTTCTTTTGACTTCAAGATGGTGTCGCGAGAGCGGCTGCCTTTCCAGATGCTCCTGTATTTTGTTTTTCTACTTCTTTCCTTTCCTCTCCTCTTACTTTCATACTTTTGTTGCTGTGAAATGTAAATTTCTCCACTGCGAGACTAATAAAGGCTAATCTAACAATGCAACTTCATTGGGCGCATTATAAAAGAATGAAGTGAGTGACCTACAAAAAAACAAAGGGACTAATCTAAAAGTGTAGTGGAAATTAGAATGTAAACAGAATTTTTTTTCTATTTTAATCAAAACTATATGAGGTTGTAACTAGACAACAGCAAAAGCAGTTTTTTATCAATCAAATTAAAAGTGTTGAGATGGTCATCTCACGAAATAAACAATATTATTCAAAGATTTGAAGGACTTTAGCTAGCTGAGGATTTCCTCAGCTAGCTAGTTAATTCGCTAAAATTCACCTCAAGTTAATTGACAAAAACGTTTACAAATGTATAATACTGTACGTGGACGTTTTTTTCTGTGAGCCGACAAATGATAGGCGATACGACCGTATCGAGAATGTCTCATACACAAACAAAAAAATCCCCGACATGAACCCAGTGAACCACGCGTGGACCGGGCAGTCGTGCAGAGTGCGACCGGGTATAGGTGCGTTTGTGCCGGGGAAATGACTGACCTGTGAGGCTGTCGTAACACTCGATCTCGGTGCTCTCCACGGCTCTCCGCTGCTCCTCCGTAAGCTTGGCGGCATCTTGTTGGCTCAGCAGGTTGACTTCGGAGCCGCCAGTCGTCCCGTCGGGTACGTGAACTCCTTTGAGCTGCAAGAGCGCCCGATGGTACTTGCCGATCGCCTCGCGGAATTTCTTCTCCTTATAGCAGCGATGGCCCTCCGCCTTGAAGTCGACGGCTTTCTGAATCTTCGTCTCCATCTCCGTTTCCGATGAGACGCCGACTCGACAACCGCCTCCCTCCGCTGCGTCTCCTCCTCCGCCGCCGCCGACTCCTCCGCCACCGGCAGCCGCTGCCAGAGTCCGGCCGCCGGTCTCCGGATAGATTTTGAGGCTCTTTACCGGGTGTTGCTTGGCATCCATGCTGCCTAGTGAGCGGGGCTGGAGGGGACCATGGTGATCGGATGACTGAAGCACCGTGCTGTGCATAAAGGATGCGGTTCGGCTACTTCGTAGGATGCGACCTGTCACGGGAGAATTATCCGCGATACAAAAGTTATACAAACGTCAAATGGTTATTTTGACCAAAATACGACAGCGAGTGGGGGAGACATTGTTAGAATTCGCCGAACAAAGCTAGCTCTGTTGCAAGTGTAACGATACTCGCGGGGGGACGCTCGTAGCAACAACTGAAGCACAAGCAGTTTCAGCACCACATACACGCGACCGCCTCTGCCGCACAGCATTGTGGGAAACGTAGTCGCTATCAGAATCAGAATCAGAATCATCTTTATTGCCAAGTATGTAGAACACACAAGGAATTTGTTTCCGGTAGAACACGCTGCACTAGTATCGTTGTCAAAAAAACTGCTCATAATCTATAAATCCATGTAACTATCATGAGCCGTTTGTGAATAAAATGTTTAATGTTAAATTATATTATCTAAATTATCGTTTAAGTTTTTGTTTCATTATTGAAAACAGATTACCCAATTTGATATTAAATGAGAGAAAAAACTTGTTTCCGGGTAAAGCTACATTAGTGCACGAAATATAACAGTGCTACGATGCAGTGATTTTCAACCACTGTGCCGTGAGTGAGAGACCGTCAGGTGTACCGTGAGAAATTATCCAATGTCACTTTTTTAACATTTAAATTTTTATAAAACATTTATTAATCATTTTCTACAAATATGTCATCGTCCAGTGATCGTGCTGTAAAGACAGGGGGTGGTAAATTTAATATTCGTCCGTGTGGCAACACGAAGCTGATTGCTTTGATCCTCCAATAGACTTGCACGTGAGAGGTCGTGGTGACAGTCATGGAGAAGTTTTTAAAAAAGAGCAACTGCAAACTACGAATTGGGCTCTGTACAAGCATGTGACCCGAATCAAGGCCTTTGTGTTAATATAAACAGGCCCGTGTTTCACACTGATTGAGTATACATAAATTGAGAAATTATATTGCTATTACATCTAGTTCCGAGTGTCATTTCATAACATTTTTAGTTAGTGGTGTGCCGCATTTTTTTTATCAATGCAAAAACGTGCCCGGCTAAAAAAAGATTGGAAAACACTACTATAACGTAACCACCATAAATTCATGTGTGAATCCCTTTAAAAAAAGTAACAATGGCGTTACGTGAAACAATGTTACAGAGAATATTAACGATATAAATAATACATCTTTGCTAATTCATTTACTAAAGTACAACCCCCCCCCCACACACACACACACACACACACACACACGCACACACGCCAAACGCTATTGTTTTCCATCACCACTGAATTCCAATGGAGAAAGCCCAAGGTTGCCACATTGAAGTTTGTCCAAGTGGGTTTGCCGTACCCGTCAGTCAAGTACCGCATCACATTGGGTCACCCCAGCGGGGTCGTGAGACGTGACTGCGTACACAACTCACGGAAAGACAAACGTCTTTTTCTAGAATAAATTATTATAAAGAATATCAAATGGCCACGATGTAATTATCGTCTAGGTTTTCAGCTACCCACCCTCGCTTGTGTATTTCATTACATTTCTCTTTGTTAATCGAAGGTGAACTGAGGTTTCACAACAGTTCACAAATCGTGATGACTTCATCGCTGGGATTTCAAGGGAGGCTTGCAGAGGGGGAGTGCGACCTCTAGTGGACATAGATTTAATCGTATGGCTGTTTTTATGGATGACGTAAGATTTAGCTTGCAGGCCACCATGGAGTCTGCATTGGATGCAAAAAGGTGTGCTTCCTTTGTTAAAGAAATATACAGAATATACTCCCTAATTTACGAACGAGATACGTTCGTAAGTTGCTTCAGCGCTATATTTTGTATGGAATGTATGTTTAAGGCTTATATAAATATGTTTAAGGCTTGTATAAACCTGCATCGGTTTGTACTGAAAAATAAACATTTAATAAAATATATGCTCTCTATAAAGATGTGTACAGAGAAAATACTACATATGTCACAACAAAAAATGTTTGTACGTACCGTTGTTTATAACTCGAATGTTCGTAAGTAGGGAAGCATCTGTGCAGCAAATAACGGTTTGGGAATTCATATTCTCAGCCCCTCAAGTACTCGAGCTTCCATCCACATGACAAAAAAAACATGCAGGTTAGGTTCATTTATGACTCAATTTGAGCTGAACATTTTAAAACCAAATAAATCTCGCAATGTGGTGGAATGCATTTTTTAATCGCGGAAGCAGCAATTCTGTCACTTGGTACGCTTTATTTTATAACTGTACATTTCATTTGGTGATGACATAAACAAACCACATAAACTTTATGGAGTGTCACAAACGGTTCAGTGCTTAAGTGTAGTCCAAGTTCGAGTAAAAATAAATAGACAAAAAATATATATTTGGATGCTTCGTTTTGTTTTATTTTATGAAGCACTGCTTCTTTGTTTTCTTTCTTTTAAACATTTCTTCGTTGTTTCTCAAGACAATAAAAAAACACTAAAATATTTATAGTGGTAATAAAGTTCAAGTGTAAAGTTAAGTCTAAAAAAGAGCGACAGCTGTTATACAACCATGGGATGGCGAGCAGGTGAAAAAAAAAAAAACACACTGTGGACCCTCAATCCGGCGGTATTCGGGTTTGAAGAGTGTCTGAGGAACGGTTCCATTCTAAAGTAGCCAGCCTCAAATAGCTGGTTTGTAAAAGGAAATGCGCAGGGCTGTTTCAATGTAAAACCGGTATAATGGAGAAAGGGAATTAAGATTGATATTTTCATTACTCCAGCAAAGACAAATATGTATCAAGGCATGCTGTGTGGTGTGAAATTAAGTCTACTCGAATCTACACATGCTGTGTTAAAAACACTCAACCCACACTTCCTTTCAGGCAGGCGGTCTATACTAAGTTCACGAAAAAAAGTACACTACGAGGTTTAGCGGTATTGGAATCATTACAACTTGGTGCGGATGCTCAGGTTAAGTTGACAATAAGTTTCTTCATCGGTTCACTTGGCTTGACTTTAACTCATTTACAGCTAGACGATGTGCAAAAATATGTCCACTCCAGTGCCAGGGTTTTTGTCATTTTCACTCAAATTGCAGGACCCACAGAATATTGAGTTTTAGGGCAACATACGGATTCAATTCAGTGGAAAAAAAACCTTAGACTCTCTTGTTTTATCAGAAAAAAAGTTTACCCATTTACGCTGAGTGTGTTCATATGACCAGAGATACATTCATTTAAAAAATAATCAATATAAAATCAAAAGAGAGTATCAAATAGATTCAAACGAAGTATATAATTAACAATAATATAATGCCGTGTATATATAATTAACAATAACATGGCCAAAAACAACATTAATGCATTTGAAAATGAATTTATCTGTGTTCATATGAACACGCTCGGCGTTCATAGGTTAATTCCTAAATTACATGGGTCTGGAGTTATCTGAGCCTGAAATGGGGGCGGCCGTCTAAAATACAATACAATACATACATATTGATTTATATAGCGCTTTGACAACAGCTGAAACTGTAACTAAGCGCTAACGTGGATAAAAAGGCAAATGCTGCCGCCTTGTGGAAGGAAAAAACATTGCCAGAGTCCTGACCAGCGCTTTATCAGCACCCACAGCAAAGAAAAACCAAAACCCAAACAAATTCGGGAATGGCGCCACGTGTCATGCTTTTCAATTCCAGAATAAATTCGGGAATGGCAGCGAATGAGTTAATGAATAACTAATAAAGTAAATAGACAGTTGTTGTAGTTTCCATGAGATAATTTGAAATTTTAGTTCAGACTTTAGCAAGCATCATGGTATTTCATAAGTTTGATTTGCTTTCGCGGGCCAAATAAAATGATATGGCGGGCCAGATTTTGCCCCTGGACCTTGTGTTTGATAACGACCATCCGTCATGCTTTTCAATTCCCAAATAAATTCAGGAATATAGGACAGTCAAAGAGTTCAAGTGAATCACGATAGGTTCCCACAACTATATAAAATGAAAGGAAGGGAAGCAAATTACAGTGATACCTTGGCTTACAAACTTAATTGGTTCCCAGAGTGTGTAAAGCGAAAAGTGTGTATCCCAAAACTTAATTTCCCATAGGAAACCATTAAAATGAGAATAATCCGTTCCCAGGTCCCCATAAAACATAATTTTCTACTTTCTAATTTTCTATGCTTTAAAACTATACAAAATATACCTTATTTTATGTATGATAAATGTGCTATGGTATTACAATTAAAGAAATAAACTGTACTATATAATAAAGTCGTTTAATTTATCTTTGTGATGGTCGTTGATGGCTTGATGGAATGGAGTGGCCGGTTTCCTCAGCACGAAACACTTGATGAGGAACGTAACCTTCTTCTTTCACCATCTTGAGGAATGATCCCTTGAGGGTGCTTTCTCTGTGATAATTTTATCTAGTTCCTCATCAATTGTGTTCTGTTTGGCTGGGTTGATAGATTTTTTGCATCAAGTGTACGGCGGGCTCGTTCGCGAACAACACATCACTCATTGAGGCAGCTTCGTGTGTATCCCGAAAAAAGTTTGTATGCCAAGGTAAAATTTTCATAAATTTAACGTTCGTAAACCAAAAAGTTCGTAAGCCAAGGGGTTCGTAAACCGAGGTATCACTGTACCTCCTTTAGATTTAAAATTACAAATGACGTGAGAAAATCGTCGTGAAATGTTGCAGACTATAAATACTGTGACGGGAAATTTGAACATCAGCAGCCCTTCATGGGTAATTTATTAAAATGATAATACTAGCAACTTCAGTCCATGCCATGCTCATTCATGCATTTGCATTTTTTTATATACTTAAAGGACAACCAACGTCACTTTTTTTGTTTTTTAACTGATACCAGAAAAACGTTTTATAGCATCTAAAATACTACACCTCCAGTTATGAATATGATTCAAATAGTTCTGAAGAGGAAAGCATACATGTTTGCAATCGATTAAAGAATTTATTTTTGCCATTTTGAGGCAACATTGGTGGAAAATCTCTAACCCAAAAAAAAGAGGCACAAAATGGTGACATCCTGTGGCCACCTCTGTTTACACAGGCTGATAAATTCCTTATGTGGAGCTTGGGTGCCCTTTTCTGGCGGCTTTTGGGTGCAACACGAGGTTGTCAGACCAAACAAGGACAGCAAAATACATTGACGTAATGGAAGGACCGCTACAATGCGTCTTTTTTTTACGGTGAAGGGCGGTCCTTTAGTGACGTCACGTATTGACTCGTAACCAACTCAAGAACAAGACTTCCTGAATATTCAGCGAGAGTCTTAAAACGTAAAATATAGCTATATGCGGTGGAATCTTTGTAAAATGCGCTCAGTAGAAGTAATTTGAAGCCATTTTACAAATTATGGACACAACTTGTCCGGAGACGTCGGTTGTCCTTTAAATACTAAAACCTTCATAAATGTCAGATATCATTGCAATACTTCTATCCAAGCGAACTTGATTTATTATGGTAGGAGCACTGATAATTTGCAAAAAATGAGGTTACTCATGGCACCAAAGTGAAAACCAAAATATTTTGTTTTGGGTCAGCAGTGTCTGTATAAAAAAAATACTAAATCAAATAAAATCTTAATTTCCCCTCGATTGAATCTGCAGTCCTTTGCTGCACAACATTTGGGATTGTGTGTTACTTGTTTTTATTACCGAGCCTCTTGAAAACGCTGACAGCCTTAAAGTCCATCTGGGCGCCAGCACAGTCCACCGCTCCTGTTCCTGTTCCTGTTCCTGTTTTGGCTCCTGCTCCGGTGCTGCTGCTGGTGACTTTGCAGCGCACTACGCTCACTTTTTGCTTGGCCCTGGGCCGAGTGCTCGTCACTCTATTGACCTGCGTGTCGGCAGGTGGGGGAGACACGACAGAGGAGGGGGCGATGACGGCGCGTTGGTGCTTACCCAGCCGATGAAGTACGCTGACTTTAGTTGGGACACCATTGGAGGAGGACGAAGGGGTGGACGTGTCGGGCGGCGGTCGCTTCAATTTGCCGCCGAGGCGGCGCAGTGTTGTGGGCGGGGGCTTTTTAATAGGCTCGCTCCTCTGGGAGGTTAACGGTTTCTTAAGGACGCCCGCGTACTGGAGGATGGATCCTTCTCCGTCGCTGTCGTCCTCCTGCTCGATCGTCTCTAACTTTCCCGACCTTGGCTCCGCCTCCACTTCATCTGCTGCATCCAGACGGCTGAAGACGCCTGTGGGCTGACAACATGAGGGGCGTGGTAAGCAAGTCAGGAAAAGTCATCGTCTCGCATTTGACGGCTGCTGTTTTGCTATAGTCAGCCAAGAACTGCGAGCATTTCCTTGCACACGTGATCTCAAGCTATATTCCTGACACAATGTGTCCAAATCCTGATGTTTTTATTCCTGCTTGTTGCCACCAAAACATCCACCCCGTTGAGGAAAGATGCAAGAAGCTCCCATTAAAAGCTTAAAGGACAACCGACGTCACTTTTTTGTTCTTTAACTGACACCAGAATTTTTTTTATAGCATCTAAAATACCCAAAACACACAGTATGGTGTTTTTAGTCAAATGCAAAACACCAATAAAAATGACTTCAAGTGTCCAAAATCTGCAAAAAAATTAGAACTGCGAATTGGGCATTTTCAGATAGTCCCGCCCCCATTTCGTGACATCACGCCAAGACGTCTTGCATTGCTGGAAAATAAAAACAATGGCTTCAGATTCGGACAATATGCTTTCTTGTTACACATCCAGTTATGAATATGATTCAAATAGTAAAATACAGCAGCTAATGTATTTTGTTTTCTACTTCTTCCTTTCCTTTACTCTTTCACAACTAAGCTGTTTTTTTTTTCAAGTCAATCTTGACAGCATTCCACAATCCTATTAGCTGAGTGCCAGCATTGTGTGTTGTGTACTTTCTGCATCCATTTGGCAATATAAAGGAGAAATTGGCCCCTTACCTTGTTTGCGCTGGCTCCTGGGTCCGCGTTTGACTCAGCGCCAAGTCTTGCGAACACCGACGTGCGCTTCAAACCTTGTAGCACAGAAAACAATTGACAGTTTCACACATTTTGATGAATCAGTGGCGAGTTGAAAAACAATCTAAAAAAATGTTCAGTCACCACCTCAAGCGGCGCCGTGTGTCACTGTCCTTTCCTCCGTCCTTAGCTAACAGATAACTAGCTAGACAGTTAGCTAACTAGATAGCTGATATGTTACCTGACTTAAATAGCTAGTTAGCTAGCTACATTGCCAATAGCTAGCTCTCTCGCTAGCTATATAGATAACAGATAGCTTGCTAGCTAGATAGCTAATATGTTTCCTGACCGTCCAGTTGCAAATAGCTGAAGAGTTGCTAGCGTGCCCAGATAAAAAGGCTAATGTCAATCACAAGAGCCGTCTGTTGCCACGGTAATCGAGCGTCAGACAGGCTGAAAAACGCCATTGGACCAAACATAATAATAATAATAATCATCATCATCATCATCATCATCGATGTTTGTATTTAAGTAAGCATTATGTAGAATGCAAGCGAAATGACAATTTGGGGGAAATATTTTAAACCTGGAGAAGCATATTTGATACAGAAATTTTAACATGATATAATTGTAATATAATGAATGGGTTATTAATAAATATGCTTTCTTTCAATGAAGAAAATACTTAAAATCGCCGGATTATTTTGACGTTATTCTCACCGTAACTTCCCAAAAATTAGCAATGATTTTTCTGGAAAACCCAAAAGCATGATATACTGTGTAACCATGTTGGAAATGACCAAAAACAAAATGTGAGCTTCCTGTAGCGCACCGGTGTCAAAGTCAAGGCCCGGGGGCCAAATCCGGCCCGCCACGTCATTTTTTTTCGGCCCGCGAAAGCAAATCAAACTGGTGAAATTCCATGATGCCTGCTAAAATCCTAACCAAAATTTCATATTTTGGGATGTAAACCACAATAACAGTCATTATTCTTGACTCCAGATTTGAAAACTAGTTATTCATTAATTTGTTGTACGCTATATATATAATATGTGGAGGGGATTAAACATTCTAATGGCTTCCCCGAATTCATAACGGCCCTCGAGAGGAAACCATAACGACAATGTGGCCCGCGGCAGAAAATGACTTTGACACCGCTGTTGTAGCGGGATGATCATGCACCAAAGGGCAGAATACATGAATCGGATCACAAACAAATTGGTTCTTATGAAAGAATTGATCATGTATGTGAGATAGAGGTCTCAGAAACTCGCTTATCAAATATGATACAAATGGCATTATAGAGTTATGGATCGAATCTGGAAATACATATTTTCCTGTGTATAAGGCGCACTGGAGTATTAAGCGCATCCCCAAGTGAGGGTGTATTGTTTGGTAAATTTCATTACATCATGACCAAAGGAAGCTTACATAGATTGTGTTCTTTCTTACTATATTAGTGCGTTTTTTTATTATTTTTTTACAATGGTTGCCGATACATATTATTTAAATATGGGTAAGATTCCTTATTACTAGTGGAAATGTGTAACAATGTATTTTCTGGTTCATAAAATGATAATCTTGGTGTGGTCCAAGAAAAGAAAAAACATTGATCATTATAATACCTGATTTTCCAGTGTATAAGGCACAGCACCGCCCAATGAATGGCGTATTTTCAAACTTTTTTCATATATAAGCCGCACCGGACTATTAGCCACACATTTAACGAATGGAAAATGTTTTCCCAAATATAAGGCACACCACATTATAAGGCGCTACAGTAGAAGCTGGGGTTACGCACTACTTCTTCTACAAGGGGAAATGGAATCATAATAATACATTTTTAAAGCGCTATATAAATCAATATGTATGTATTGCATTGCATTTTGGACAGCCGCCCTCATTTCAAGCTCATATAACTCCAGACCCATACAATTTAGGAATTTACTCTTTTTTTCTGTTTAAAGAAAAGAGCCTAAATTTTCTAACGCTGCATTGAATGTTTATGTAGTCCTAAAACTCAATATTCTAAGGGTCCTGGAATCCGAGTTAGAATGCCAATAACCCTGGCACTGGAGTTGACGCATTTTTGCACATCTGGCTGTGAATGAGATAATTCAGTAGCCACATTGGACACAAACTACAACATTCTATTAAGACCAAACTCCAAGAATAGCAAGACTCCACATTTAAAAAATTTCAAACCAAAGAAGCCTTTTGAATTAAAGATGAAATACCTTAAACCAGGGGTGTCAAAGTCATTTTTTGCCACGGGCCACATTGTAGTTATGGTTTCCTCTCGAGGGCCGTTATGAATTTGGGGAACCCAATAGAATGTTTAAATCCCCTCAAATATTAAATATAGAGCACACAGCAAATTAATGAATAACTCGTTTTCAAATCTGAAGTCAAGAATAATGACTTTTATTGTGGTTGACATCCAAAAATATGAAATTTTGGCTCAGATTTTAGCAATCATGGAATTTAACAAGTTTTATTTGCTTTCGCGGGCCGAAAAAAATGATGTGGCGGGCCGGATTTGGCCCGCGGGCCTTGACTTTGACACCTGTGCTGTAAAGACTGGGAGAGTAATTTAATAATCGTCCATGTGGCAACAGGTAGCTGATTGCATCTTTCCTCCGAGATGGTTCGTGGTATGCCGCAAATTTTTGTCCAACGTAAAAAACGTGCCCTGGCTCAAAAAAAGGTTGAAAAACACTGTCTTATACATCAGAAAATACGGTATATGTTTGGACAAACGGATCATTATTTTGACGTAGCAGCGCTTATTTTTACATTACAGTGAGACCTCAACTTACGAACTTAATTGGTTCCCAGACAGAGTGTGTAAGGCGAAAAGTGTGTATCTCAAAAAAACATTTCCCATAGGAAACCATTAAAATGGGAATAATCCGTTCTCGGGTTTCCATAAAATATACTTTTCAACTAAATAAGCCTTAAAAGTACACACAACATACCTTATTCTATGTATAATAAATATGCTATTGTATTGTAATGAAAGAAATACATTGCATTGTATCATAAAGTCACTTTATTTACATTTGTGATGGCCATTTATGGCTTGATGGAATGGCGTTGGAGGTCGAAGGGAATTGCTGTTTGGAAAGAGTGGCGCATTACATGACGACTGTAATTAAAGAAATAACGTTTTATTTACCTTTTTGATGGTCGTTGATGGCTTATGGAAGGAGAGTCACGCTCCATAAGGACTGTTGGTCACTTAACCTCTGGTGCTGTTCGATCGTGTGCTTCCGCCGAAGATCACTCCGCCAGCCGTGGTGGGTGTGTATTATGAAAATAGTGCTTATTATAAGGTTTAATTTTCATAAATTTGACGTTTGTAAGACAAAAAGTTTGTAAGTTGAGGTGTTTGTAAGTTGAGGTCTCACTGTACTTTTAAGAAAAGGGGGCATTTCCAACCTTCTGCTCCAATCAGGAAAAATAAAGGAAAGCCTAGAAGTAAGGCTGACATATCGAACTGAATAAAAGCCAAAACGTGAATAAGCAGGTTAGTGTCGTGCCAAATATTAATCCAAAAGAGGCATAAAGTCTCCTTGAGAGTTTTGAAAAGTGCTTAGAAACAAAATGTATTATTATTATTATAATTATAAAGTGTATGCCAAACAAGCCACATTATACCGTGCCTTGATTGGAGGTTGAGAACTTTTAATAGTGATTAGTGGATTAGCCGTTTCGGGAGTCACCCGACGAGGCGCCCAGCCCGTTGGTTCAGGCCTACCTTTCTTGGCCTGCTGGGCCAGGATGCGGCGTGTACGTGGCGTGGTGCCTTTGGGCATGTTGATGATGTACTTGCCTTCCATCTCTGCTGTCACACGTCGGCGCTTGGCGGCTGACGACTCGTTCCCTTCGTCTTCTGGCTGACTGATGGCTGTCGAGAGAAGGAGAGGTAGCGATCAGATGAATGGAACCGCGGAGGACGCAGGAGAAAAATATTGATTTTTCGAGCAGGTTGTGCGCTTTACCTGCTTTGCTACCTTTGATAGCTTGTACATTGGACACTGTGACCGAGAGGCAGTTGTCGGGGCGACGAGCTGGAGTGGTTGGAGGGGAGTCATGGCTCAAGGCGTTGGCGATCATACGAGTGGCTGCTAAGGGATGGCAGAAAAAAAATCATTTTGTCATAACAATAATATAATAATAATAATAATAATAATAATGCTACATTTCATTTCTAAGCGCCTTTCAAAACTCTCAAAGTCACTTTACAGTCACTGGATCGTTTTTTCTGTGGGTGAGCAGCGGCAGCCACACGCGCCAGCGTTCACTCAACCCGAAATAACTCAAATAAATAAAAAGCTAGCTAGCCAGCTAACCATTAGGTAGCTAATAGATAGCTCGCTAGCCAACAGATAGCCAATAGACAGCTAGCTAGCCATTAGATAGCCAGCCAGCTAATATATAGCTAATAGCTAGCTAGGTGGATATCTAGCCAGCTACATAGCAAATAGAGAGCTAGCTAGCTAGATACCTAGCCAGCTATATAGCAACTGGAGCGCTAGCTCGATAGATAACTAGAATGACATTTATTTGAGGGGGGCTTAGCCCCCTCTTACGCCTACCTAGAACCGGCCCTGATATCTTTATTTATTTTAACCTTGCAGTCTACACTCCGCCTTTGAACTATCAAAGTTGAAACGAGTCCAAATTTCACTGTTTTCTATCCATTACAGATGGCTGGTGCGGGTTGTTTGTGCAGCCTGATTGATGGGATATTTTACCCTTGCAGTCTACACTATCAAAGTTGAAACTCTCTCACTGTCGTCTGCCTGTCTCTTTAATGTTTAAACCACCTCCCCTCACTGCTGCATTATTGTGAAGCCTGACTGGTACTTACGAGTGTTGGCAGTTCTTCTAAGCTCAGCTTTGACACTGGTCTGTCCTGAGGAGATGGCTTCCGTTGCCAATTTGCACATGTCCTGAAAGTGAAATATATTTCAAAATATATTCTATTTCACAGTCATAATTGAGTACCCTGATGTTTGACCAACTTCCATCTTTTTGTTGGCAATGTCAACACCAAAACCCACAATTCCCAATCTGCCGCATTCATTCTTGAGTCAACTCTGACGCACATTCCACAGTCCAGCAATCATGCCACTTTTCCACTATGCAGCAATGGCGCTTGCTACGTCAAAAAGTGGCTATCGACCAGCAGTGATTAACATCATCCAAACGTTATCGATAGAAATACAGTAAAGTCTCATTATATCGATATCGGTTATATCGATAGTACTGCTTATTACGATACTATTTCTATGAACGCAAGGAGAAAATTTACATGCCGCAGGATCGGATATATCGATAGTCCGGTTATATCGATATTTTTTCTGACTCCCGAGAATAGCGATATCACGAAACTTTACTGTACTTTGTAAAAGTTCCAAGTTTTACAAACAGAAACATGTCCAATACGGAGAAGAGGCTTGTCAATACAAATGGGGACTGTGCAGTTTTATTGGGAAGTAAATGGCATTTCAGAACTGCCCGTTGTCAATATTCCAACAAATCCCCGACCTGTCGATGGACGATCTTGGCGTGTTTGAGAATGGCAATGATGTCACCGATGACCGTGATACCAAGGTCCATCATGATGTCCTTGCTCAGGTCCATCAGCATGTTCTTCTGAATTCTGCAGCAACGCAGATGAAAAGTAATAAATTATTCAGCCACATTATCTGGAATAGTGATGATAATTTCATGAAACCACAAGTGTGAACACAGTTCAATTTGCCTTATTAACCTCAGGAAAATTGACCTTTTAATTGTTTCTATACAAATAGTTGTGTTTCTGGAGTCATCTACCTGTTGTCTACAAAAGAGACTGCATATGTGACGGCCAGGCCAGCTGGGATGCCGGCATCCTTGAAAAATTGGATCCACTCGGAAGTGGCTGAAGATGTAAGAAATATGTCAGCAGGACAAACAAGTTCGCAAATCATGCTTTTTAATCCGCTTTTAAAATAAAACTTGTCATTAGGGCTGTTTTTATGACTACTAACAGGCTACTACACAGTCCTTCAAAAAAGTACATCTCAACAATTCAATATAAGAGAGCGGGGTAAAAAAAAAACGTGCATTCACAATGATACTCTTGCTCAGTTTTGATCGTGGTCAGACAACTACTGGCCTCATCATCACGACTTTTACAAACATGCCACAGAAGAGACACGATGGGACAAGATAAGTATAACACATGCTGACCACCAGCAGCTGGAGGTTATTTATAACTACTCAAGCTCATGGCTGGCACAAAGTGATGGCGGCAGCTGCCACAACAATGGCCCACCCGACACGTTATACAACGTGAACTCGTTTGGAGTCATCAACACGGACAAGGATGAGGCGTTAAATGCAAAGACAGATTTAATTTCACACAATCGAAGGTGATGTGATTTTTGAAGGTTAACGCGACACCAATGCAAATTACCAACAAAATATAACTCACGTTCATTGTATGTGCAATTCAACACGCTGTTACCTCATCTCTAAATTCAACCAGCAAACGGATGTCATTCATTTAGGTAAAGAATCAAACATTTAGCAACGCGATAGCGATTAGCTAAAGAGCGATTAATATCACGAATAAAATACCGATAATTGTCGACACGGAAACGATCTAACATGTTGAAAACGGTCACATGTCACAGTGCGGGAACAAAACGTGGAATTGCGGTGGTGTTAAGATTCGCAAACCGGGCCTTTTCGGTCTCTCTCACCTGTTGTGACGGACGCCATGTTTACTAAAATATACTGTGACGTCACCACCCACTGACATCATTTCCTTACTTCTCCGTCACTTCCGGGACTGTGTGAAGTTTCGGCGAGGAGCACTCGAGGTCGCAAGAGTACGATTATTAATTTATGTCAGCTGAATTTGAGAAAGAATGGTGTACAAGCAAATTTGGTACCTTCGCACCGTCCAAAACCAAAATCACGAGATTACCATCATCCCCCAAACATAAATAATGAACACGAGGCACAAAAAATTATCATAATCAAGATTCTTTTTATTATAATTATTTCTATTATTCATGTGAATGAAAATTTAGCTCACAATTCCAAAATTTACAAAGGCTTGCAATTTGTTATAATTTCCCCCAAATCCATAAATGGCAACCTAAAAAAAGGCAAACAATTGCACGATAACTCATTTAAGGAGAGAGAGACGCATCTCAACGATATATTGTTTATTACTGCGATTTCTTTACAAGTCAACTGCATATAGTTTGAAATATCAGTTCGATATTTTATCTATTTAATCTTTAGGAAAATTAATTTTCAGGTAAGCATCCGAGAGTCTTGTGTGGACGTTTTGTGTGTGCGTTTTTACTGTAAACTCACACACAGAAACGGACAACCATTCACACTCACACCGAGGGACGTTTTTGGAACGTGGGAGCAAACTGGAGGACCCGGAGAAAACCCCACGTGGACCCGAGAGAGCATCCAAACGTCACACAGGAACGCTGGAGCTGGAATTGAACCCAGTAGCTTGACATTGTGAAGTTGAAGTGCTTAATCATTTGACTTCACTAATGTGTGTGGCTATTTATGAGTGTGTATGTCTGTGTGTGTCATCAAAACTGAAAAGTCTCTCGCATTATTTTTGCACAGAATAATAATGTAGCACCATGATGTCAAACTTAACTGGAAATGAAAGTGAAGTTATTGTCACATATCCAACAAGATATCTTTGGCTCTTTCACTATTGTAACCTCAATGCGCACGGTGTGTCATTATGTGACAATGATAATAATTGCAGCAAAAAATAATGATAAGATCCAATGTCAAAAATAGGAAAAAGATGAATCATTGATACAAATGAATGTGCACACAATTAGAATTAAAAATAAAAGATGGAAAGATAATCCTTTGTAACTTTTCTCCATAGAAAATAAATGTTGTAGTAAGTCTGTGGGAATATTTAAAGTTTTTCTTGCAATACAGCATCACATTGGACATACAGTAGCAGTCAGTTTATCATCCCTGACTTATATTTGCTACATTATTTTCATCCAAGAACATCATAAGTATTGCATTTCACACCCAAAAAAGAACAACTGTGCGGATATGCGACTTGTGCAGAATAATACAAATACATTGCAACATTCACCTCAGCATAGAAAAATAGGAGCAACTCTTGATGGCTGTTTTACAGTCAGTACAAGCTGGTTCATTGTGTCATCTTTATAGAAAGTAAAAAGGAACGCACAAAGGAAAGAAATGAATGGATGTCTGTTCAGTGCAAGGACCTCTGAGGTGTCATTCACACACTCAACGATGCATTGAATTTTTTTTAATCATCATTGATTATTCTAGTGATATAATTAAAAGGTGATTGATATGCTTTCAGAGATTAAGCTGTACGGAATGCACTACTCTGTCAATCAAAGGAGTATAAAGTCAATGTAAACTGCCTTGGTCTTTTATCATCCAAAAACATGAGAACTAGTGAATATGTTTTATGCATATTCTGACAAAAAGATATTCTCGTCACATTTGCATTTTGGAGGGAATATCAATCAAAAGTGTCCCTAAATATTTATTAATCAGCTGTTTAAAAAGTGAGGTCCACCCGTTTTCTGAGCACCAGGAGCTAGCTACTCAGACCGAAAACTATACCATCAATTTGTCATTATTTGGATGTTGCGTTTTTTTTTAAAATTTCTTTATTTAAAAAGAAATCATTTTATGTAAAGTGACGTTTATCTTTCAAATACATATTTTAGTTAATTCCTGAAGAATATTTTTTTTTATGATAAGGGCAAGAAATACAAATAGATAACATATTTTGTGTATATGTAACAGTGACTTCAGTATATTTTTTTTAATTTAGATTTTTGAAGATAAAGCGGTGGCATCAGTAGGTTTGGGTCAGACCTCACAGAGAAAAATCACACAAAACAAATGGCGTCATCATAACCTTGTAACATAGTCGTAGTTACATACATACATACATTGACTGTCTTGGATAGTACTTGATACTGTTTTGTAAAACATAAATACACAACGGTGAGAGGCGATGACATCATGCTTCATGTCCAGCGACAGGGCCATTTTTTTAAAAACATACAGTATATATCTAGATATATTTTTTCATTCTCTTAGAAAAATATTCATTTTAAAAGTAAATCTCATAAACATCTTTCAAATTTCTTCATTGACAAAAATATCCCCTCTCGGGCTGAAAGACATTCATACTTGACAATCATAGCGCATACTTAATTATACATACATATATGTGCGCACACACACATATATATATATATATATATATATATATATATATATATATATATATATATATATATATATATATATATATATATATATACACATACATACATATATACATATATATATATATGTATATATATATGCACATATATGTATACATGCATATATATGCATATATATATACACATATATATATATATACATGCACACACACACACATATACATACATACATATATATATATATATATATATATATATATATATATACACATACATACA